>NC_060172.1:1075127-1118640 GCF_021292245.1 Micropterus dolomieu | reverse complement strand
CAGCCAGCAGGGGGCGACTTAAACCTGCGTCCTCTCCAGCGGCCAGCAGGGGGCGACTTAAACCTGCGTCCTCTCCAGCAGCCAGCAGGGGGCGACTTAAACCTGCGTCCTCTCTAGCAGCCAGCAGGGGGCGACTTAAACCTGCGTCCTCTCCGGCGGCCAGCAGGGGGCGACTTAAACCTGCGTCCTCTCTAGCAGCCAGCAGGGGGCGACTTAAACCTGCGTCCTCTCCAGCAGCCAGCAGGGGGCGACTTAAACCTGCGTCCTCTCCAGCAGCCAGCAGGGGGCGACTCAACCGGCTGCAGAAAGAAGTGTGATTGTATAGAAGTCTATGAGAAAATGTTTCTACATCTCAGCTGATTTATTCCCTCAGTAAACACTTTCCTGATGAGTTTATGGTCTCAGTCGCTAGTTTCAAGTCTTCTTCAACACAGCATGATGTTCATTTAGTAAATTATGGTCCCATTTAGAGGAACAGAGACCAGGAAGCAGGGGAGGCTTTAGGGCGGGATTATCTGTGATTGACAAGTCACTAACATGGCTGTCAATCAGGATAGAGGCGACTCGTCTTCGCTGCTCTTTAATCAGCGCCATTTAAAAAGCTTATTAGGAGTCCGCTGTTTTTCAGTAAGCGCATTTAGTTTTAAGCCTGTTTGTCGCTAGCCAAAATTAGCATCCCGGTTAATATCACAGTTAATGTGAATTACAGATGCACCTTGCTAATCAAGCTAGCTAGCGTCACCGTCTCATCCAAATATGGTCACATCCGGTTCTAAAAAAACAAGCCAAAAACGGCCAAATTGCCAAACTCAAGGCTTCAAAACAAAGCCAATGAGTGACATCACGGTGGCTACGTCCATTTAGAGTAGAACTGACTAATAGTTTCAGCTCTACTCCATTTTGTTTTATACTTTTTCTTGAGTGGAGTAGAAACTATTCCAAAATGGGTGCTTTAGGTTGTTGCTCTGGCACATCAGAGGACATTCACATAAAGTGGAAACTTTCTCCTTCACACCGAGCTGACGAGTCTTTGAGTCTATGTGTCCAGCGCCAGCATGAATAATAATCTAAGATCCTGTTTCTTCCCTTTGACTCCATGTGTGTTTCAAGTCCACTTCGAGTCTCTCCTCAACCAAGGACAGCATGCGATACTGCTAAAACTGAGTTTCCACTACCCGTCCTTCTACATCACTCAACCTCGGAGAGAAAAAGAGTTATCTTAGGGATGCAGCACACAGTGTCACACATACACAAACACAAACACACACAAACACACATGTCTGTGAGCTTCTAAAGGACAATAATGGATAAAACGTATCAGAGGAACTAGTGAAAAATACTGTCTTCTCTCTCTGCAGGGTTCAGTGTTGAACTGCTGGACTGTTAGACACACACTGAGACTTTGTGTGTGTGTGTGTGTGTGATTGTGTGCGTGAGAGGAAGTGTATTAATAAGTGTTTTCAGTGTCAGTGTGTCCATGCTGGGCTTATCCGAGTAGAAAATGAGTGTATGTGTTTGATGCCAGCAGCTTGGCTGTCCACCTGGACGCAGCTCAGGGCTGTGTGTGTGTTACAGGACAGTAAAAAGAGTCAGTTTCCCGTTGAAAGATTCAACGTCTATTCTGTTTATTTTTTACAATCTGGCTAAAATTATGAAAACATGTCGGTATTCTTTGCTAGGTACCAAAGGTACCGGAGATCCAACACGTGGAAGATAGCGACACGTACAGCTGCAGCAACAGCTCCGCCTCGACTCGTCGAATAGAAAAGTGTCGTGTGTTATAATCGGAGTGAAGTTAGTTTCACGGCTGTTTCCTTCAACAGCTCCGTGTCAAAGCCTCAATTTCTCCCAGTTTTGGGATTTGTTGGAGAGCTAATTTAGGCAGAAGTTTCACAGTTTGATCACCTAAAAATCACCAAACATAACGATGCAGTTTATGTGCAAAGAGCTGAATGTCTGTCCAACGCTCCTGTTACTGTAGGAGGAGTTAGGGACCGTCTGGAAAGTGCAATATGATCCATTTCATTCATCAAAAACTTGTTTGTTTTTCAATATAAATATATAGATAGTGACTACCCTCAAACATTTCAGACCTGTAAAGAAAGTAAGTAATTCATTAATTATACACAGTACAAGCTAGTAATTTCAGTATCTTACTCATTTATGACTATATTAACATTAAACCACCTCTTATCTGTCCTGGACATCCTTAAACAGCAAGGTCTTGGGTTCGAACCTCATCAGAAGTAAAATGTCTGAGTGCTTTTACCAGAGCAGTGGAGGCCGTTACAGAAGAACATATCCTTGCAATATTCAGGTGTCCGCATACTTTTGGCCGTGCAGGAAGAACAGCAGGATCTGGCAATGTGGTACCTTTGTGAACCAACATGTACACAACTCACTCACACACTTAAAAACACACACATTTAAAAAAGGATAAAGTCAAGAGAGAAATTCAAAATGACGCACACACACACACACACACGCACAGTCAGCAGTTTGTTCCACACAGCCATGGTGAGGGAAAGAAAGCGAGAGAGAGACATCGACAGAAAAAGAGAGAGAGAGAGTCGCTCGGTAAAATGTGTCACAGACGATAGGGATAATACATTAAGCTGGATGTTCACACACACACACACACACACACACAGTCAGAGTTCTGACATCAGCATCTCTTAAAGGACAGCGTGTGTGTTCTTCCAGTATGTGTGTTTTGTGTGTGTGTGTGTGTGTGTGTGTTGCAGCAGAAGAGAAAGCAGTTTGCGACGTTGTGCGTTACGGTGTGTCTAAATGTGTGTGTGCTTGAGCCATTTTCCCTGCTTCTAAGTCAAAAAGCTTAAAACGGAGGGATGATGTCATGCTGTGACACACAAACACACACACACACACACACACACACACACACACACACAGTGATCATCATGAAACACACAGTCACACACACACACACACACACACACAAACACAGTGACATCCATTTAAAAATGTGATTTTTATTAGTTTTTTCTGTATTTTTATTAAATGTGACATTAAACCAAGTAGCCACTTTATTTAGGTGCACATGCACAAGCAGGTTTAATGCATGCAATGACATAAAGTCTTCAGATATAATCTTTTTGTGCACTGTTGTTCTGGACTGCATGTTATTCAGAGGTGTTTCTAATATTCTGACCCTCTAATCTATGGAAATACGGAGAACAAAATAAAATGGATTCTAGCACCTAAATTTTCACATTTCTGACAACTACGCAAGGTAAGGTACAGGTGTACCTAATAAAGTGGCCACTGTGTGCGTTTGGAAAACCATCTCACAGTAAAGTCCATTTAGAAAGGCCCTCCTTATACACTTCACTTTACTGCAGTGGTATTTTTGCCAAGTAAAAGTAGCAATACCACAGCGTACAAAAATCCTGCATGAGTCCAAGTCACAAGTATTATCAGTAAAATGCAGCCTCAAAGCGAAACTACTCACTGTATACAACAAAACCTTTTTTTATTTTATATGTTGGTTTAGTTTTTGAATGGTGACAGAGCATATGCAAAATGTTTTGAGCTGAATCAGTATTTTATTAACCAATTAACTATTTTAAGAATGTGCATAGGGCTGCAACGCATGGTTATTTTCATTACCAATTAAAATTCTGATTATTTCTTTGATAATTTAATTGTTTACTCTATGAAATACCACACAATAGTTTAAAGAAAAAGCTTCCCAGAGTCCAAGGTGGTGTCTTCAAAAGTCTTGTTTTTTGTGTTTGTCCAAGATGCAAAGAGATTCAGTTTACTGTGATAAAAAATGTGAAAGAGAAATTTTTAAGCGAAAATTCAAAACATTCTCGAACTGAAGGTGTAGGAAAATAAAAGCTTTATGGCCTGATTTACAAAGAAACTGATGGACTATCCATTAAAACCCCGATCCTATGCTTGAAACAGGCTGCAGACTGCCACGTTTGCGGGGACGTCTGTGGGAAGGACGCTCCTGTCGAGCAGCAGACAGCAGAGGTCTTGGCCACAGCTCAGGGTTTCACTGTGGCCTGAAGGCAGACAGGTGCTGGTCCCTTCTGGACTTGTCAGGTAAGAAATCAGGGTCATGAACTGATGCAGTCGTCATCAGCGTGCTGTAAAATCACTGCCTGTGGCGTCTGCGTCGTCCTCAACAGGTTCCTAAAAGGAACGTTTGGAAGCCTGGAGTTTGGGATCAGCTCGTTCTTTGTCTGTAACTGGAGCCAGAAAATCTTAATTTGGGCAAGCGACAGAGAGTTTGGGTGGAGCGGAGCGTGTGAGATATCTGTCCATCGCAGGAAATGGACCTACACTACATTTATTTTCTAAATCTACACAGAAACACAGTTTGGGACACATAAAAAAAGCTACTGAGAGCCAGACTTGTGGTAAAATAAGACTTATTTAAGCGTACCTTTTCCGATGTGAAAATGGGGATTGTTTGAAATTAGTCCAGTATTGAGCAAATGCACTGCAGTTGGCAGAAGTGAAACAGGGCTGCTACGAAATCCTTGTAGGCTATTGTGCCCCGTCAAAGTCCGTCCACTAAAGCACTTGTTTTTGACTGACAGGCTCTGATTGTTATTAAGTGTCTGACAACATTATAGAAAGGAAGAAGAGTAAGATCCTTTTTGTTTAACCAGAAACAGTCGCTTCATCGCTCTCATCACAGCCACCAGACTCTTTTCATTGATAAAAACATCAATTTTAGCAGACAGAACACAGGAAGTGGCGGTCTAGGTGCCGCCTCGGTCAATTAGTTTGTTCGTGTTATTGTGTGACTTTTGTGTTTTAAAGGGTTAAAAGCATCAAAGTCACACAACAACAAAAACTAACCGCTCAAGGCAGCGGTAGACCAGAGATGTAAAATAACTATTTTAGTCCAAGTAGTCTGGTGTCTTTGACAAGAGCGGTATTTCTGTCGCTTTGTGGGGATACAAGAGATAATTAGCTGGAGCCCATCGAGACCCGCTGCATGATATTTGGCTGTACAAATATACTAATACATGTTACTACAGTACTATACACTCGTACACTGTGTCTCTTATGGTTTGTCAATCTATTATTTACCTGTTGTCTATTTTTACTCCCCCTGCCTGTGCTTGTCTGATGTTTTCTTTCTTGTACTGCTGTTTTTCCGTGTTTTACATTCTCTATAACATTTTAATATATTGTTATTTCTCCAGGATCCCGCTCTGACCACAGTTTCGCTGGAAGCTGTACACCTGAGGATCAAATTACTATCTCTGCATGAGCACTACAGACAGGTTCACAACACCACATTAAATCAACACCGTTGTATGTTTTTACAACAGCCTCTGGGACTGAAGCTGGTCCGATTAGAAGACATGTAACATCCGCCCACTTATACTGGACTATAGTGGGTAGACTAAACCATGCTGTAGGGTCATGTTAAGATGTTGTAGTGGTTTAATCGAGCAAAAATGCCAAACGTTTGCTGGTTTCATCTTCTCAAATGTATGAATTTGCATTGCATTTTACACAATTTTTTATAGAGCGAATGTTTAATAAGTTAACTAAAAACATAAACAGATCATTATAATCATTTGTTGGACTGAGAGTCAACGCCTTGGTCCAGACATTCATTGCAATGACATTCGGTGCATACATTACATGAATGCTACTAAACCTTGACACTTAAATTATAATATTTAGCATGTTAACATAATAACACTAAGCTTAAAATTAGCAGTATATACTCATGCTGTGTTTAAACGCAGGTGGGACTGTGAGGAATAAGGTGTGCTGTGCTGCAGGAGCTAATGCGGCTATCAGGCTAACAAAAGCATTAAACACGCAAGTTGTAATTAATTTTATCAAAACACTTTGCTGCTGTTACTCTCTGTCTGTGTCCCTGCCGTCCAGCATCCCTGCTACTCATCATCTTTTATCATGCAGTAACATTAACAAGAAAAAAGACACTCTCTCACTCAAATAAGCTGGACATTAGAGAATCCGGCTGAATTCAATAACTCATCCCTAGCGGGGTAATTAATCCTTTAACACCTACCCTCCATTTGGGTTTTGGTCCACCAATATTAAAACAAATGGACTACTTTTAGACCTTTGAGATGAATTTGCACATTCAGTATTCAAGGATTTATTACCTTGTTGATCTGCCAGACTGCTTTAAATATATATAACTATTTTAACACTGGGAGTCCTTGCATGTTCAGCGTCCTGTGTGCAGTTAAAGGTTAATTCTCAACATTATTAAGCTCTCAACTCTCTGAACTTTAGACTGTAGCTACAAGCCGCCACGGCTGAGGAAGCATTTTTTACTGGAAAGTAAAAAGTCACTGGAAATGTTGCTGCTTCCAGGAAATCCTTAGTTATGTTATTTTATTTATCCGTTTAACGGAAATAACCTATAAATATGTAAGAGTTTTAAATGGCTGCCTTTAAAGTGGAGAATGTGTCCTCAGTGGCAGTCATGCACAGGTTTTAGTGTTCAAACCTTGTAAATATGAACTAAAAATGGTTTGTTGAAGGTGAAAAAGGAGAATAACAACCCCTAGTGCAGTTTAAGTGAGTGAAGACAGATTATCAGTACATTTATCTGCATCTTACTCTCTTATTACCATATTATAGATACACATTTTTGTGCAAGTTAAGAAAGGAAATACAATATATGAACACTGTGTCTTGAAAATCATGTTTAAAATCTTCTTTGTGGCACACTGGGCTGAAAATGTCTCATACGTGCTTGGTAGGTTAATCGCTGAGGATATAAAAAATGTCCAAACCACAGCTGCTTTATTAAAATGCTAATATTTTTATCTATAGATGGATTAATCTTATGGTTTATATTATGTCAATAAATGTTGAAAACTACGAAAACAAGCAAATATTCACATTTAGGGGACTGGAGCAAGAGAGTATTTCCCATTTTAATTAAGGCTGGGTATCAAGAACCGGTTCCAAGTTGGAACTGTTACCAAACGTCCAAGAACCGTGGATTCGTTAAAACCCGTGCGTTTGGATTCTGCCTCTGCCTTTATGTTTACTGTGATATTAATCTGGATGCTAATTTTGACTACTGACAAACAGGCTTTAAACAAAATTTAGCAGAAAACTGAACAGCCAACTACTAATAAGCTTTTTCAGCAGCGCTGGTTAAATGTACACAGAGCAGCAGATACGAGTCGCCTCTATCCTCATTGGAAAGTCAGACATGGTAGAGACTTGTCAATCAGCTTGTAGCCCCGCCCTAAAGCCTCCCCTGCTTCCTGGTCTCTGTTCCTCTAAATGGGACCATAATTTACTAAATGAACATCATGCTGTGTTGAAGAAGACTTGAAACTAGCGACTGAGACCATAAACTCATCAGGAAAGTGTTTACTGAGGGAATAAATCAGCTGACAAGTAGAAACATTTTCTCAGAGACTTCTACACAATCACACTTCTTTCTGCAGCCGGTGGAGTCGCCCCCTGCTGGCCGCTAGAGAGGACGCAGGTTTAAGTCGCCCCCTGCTGGCCGCTAGAGAGGACGCAGGTTTAAGTCGCCCCCTGCTGGCTGCTGGAGAGGACGCAGGTTTAAGTCGCCCCCTGCTGGCTGCTGGAGAGGACGCAGGTTTAAGGCTCTTTGGCGTTGGCTTCACTTTTCAGACAGGTTCAAACTTGGTTTTGTTTTCACATTTTACCTTCATTTAAAAAAAGCTTCTGTGATATTTAAATTTTGCTTCTGGTCATATTGCGATTTTGATATTTTGATTAATGGTGCAGCCCTGGTTATTTTTGTAACTTTTATTTTAAGGATTTCACAAATGTCTAAAATACATGTTTTCTTCGGTTTATCTTTCATAAAAACATTGTGTTGATGAAACTGTGATTTCACGATCAAAGCCTCGAATTAGGTGGGTTTACTGTAAATACTGTACTAGATCATACTACACCAAAAACACTACACCACAATATTGCAGAACAAGGTACCACAAAATAGTCCACCACACAGAATACCATAACATACTTATATGCCACACCATACAGTACTGTGTTAAATCAATGGAGGGGTGTTGTGAAAACAGTGAGAGGTGCTGCCAGGAAATGTTAGAGTCACAGATTTTACCGGTTGTGAGCGCAGGAGCCGGTGGCCAGCAGAAGCACAGGTCTGTATGTGGAGCATTAACACCTCACCTGTCCACATGTAGTCAGACACATCCGTGGTTTAACTCTCACTCTGACCCTCCAGCGTCACAGAAACTGGAGGGTCACACATTTTACTGTAACACCGGTAAACACCGCCCGCAGCCCCGGTGAAGGTGCACGTTACACACACACACACACACACACACACACACACACGCGGGCAGACCCTCGGTTGACCAGCACCAACCGTTGTAACCGTTGGTTAGCTTGTTAGCAGCCCCGCTAACTTCACCCCGCTGCTGCTCGGTAACCGGTGGTCGCGGTTAACACGAGTTAGCCTGTGTAAGGGAGAACCGCCGAAACGTCACCGTAACCTCACCCGTTGCGTCGGATTAACGCGAGACACCGTACACACACACACACACACACGCGCGCGCGCGCGCGCGCATTCACACGGTATCAGTTACCAACTTTCACTAATTTCAAGAGAGTCACCGTCTGCGCGAGCTCCACCGGCGGCGCCAAACCCACGCTGCTGCACTGAGATTGCACCGGCGATAATTAGTACACGCGCTCACACACATAAACATGATCGCGCACGCACACACACACACACATACACAGGTATGTACTAAAACACACACACACACACATACACTCGCCGGTCGGTGTGAACCTGATCGGATCGATCTGGTCCGGGCTTACCTCCCTCCTGGTCCGGTTGGAGACAGGCCGGGATGTTTTTCTTCCAGCCGGGCATGATGCACCTCAGGGCGGATAGGGAGTCCAGGGCGGCCCGCTAGCAGACACACACCACCAGCAGCGGGAGGAGCAGCAGCGGCAGCGACAGCAACATAGCTAGTTAGCTTTAGCTTGAGCTGTTACTCTACAGGGATCCACCTCCCCCTGCGCTGTGAGCCTACCTCACTCTACCGCTCTCTCTCTCAGGCACGCGAACCCCTCTCTCTCTCTCGCTCCTTTCCTTCTCTTTGTATATGTCTCTCTACCCCCTCCCCTTCCTGTAACTGGAGCCTCGTTGTGGTCTCTGGAGGAGTGGGAGAGCGAGGCGCAGTAGTAGTGGGCAGAGAGAGAGAGAGAGAGAGAGTTACACAGAAGGTGACGTGATGACCGTGAAGGAGCCCGCGAGGCAAACGGGTAACCGTTTGAGAACCCGAACCCCCGCGAGCTTCACGAATCTACCAAATCTGCCGCTTCGGTTCTCGACACGTTGTGCTTAAGCTGGTCCAAAATTGTTGTCATATGTCATAAATTTCGTTAGCCATTTAACGGATTTGCCTGGCAAGCACAGCACGCGCTCGCAGTGAGCACGCGCCTCCCGCTTTTATTCAGTCATAGCGAGAAAGAAGGAGTCTGGTAAAGAGATGGCAACAGTACAGAGAGAAATCCTCTGGGACCAATATAACTCCCCCAGCTTCTTGGCAGCTGATACAAGCCGAAGATTTGTGGATGAATCAACCTGTTCAAACAATGACACAGAGACAGAGAGATCCAGCACAAACTATAGGAGCTCTAAAATAATATATGGGTAATAAGGCCTTCATAACATTGGCGTAGTGCATTTTAAGCTTTTCTTTAATGCTGCAACATATAGCGCTTTTCAAGAGTTTTGGATGTGCAGCAAAGAGGGTCAAACGGGAAGCCTATGGTCAGCAAACTGATGCGAGCGCGGAAGTCCCTTAAACCCGCATTCTATCGAACGGCCAGCAGGGGGCGACTCTTCTGGTTGCAAAAAGAAGTCCGGCTCCGTTAGAAATAAATGTAAAATGTTGCTACTTTTCAGCTGATTTATTACCTCAGGAAACACTTTCCTGATGAGTTTATGGTCTCAATCTCTAGTTTCATGTCTTCTTAAACACAACATGACGCCCATTTAGTAAATTATGGTCCCATTTAGAGGAAAAAAGACCATAAAGCAGAGTATGCTTCAGGGCGGGATTATCTATGATTGACAAGTCGTTACCATGGCGACCTGTCAATCAGGCTAGAGTGACTCATGCTGAGTACATTTAATTTTAAGCCTTTTGTTCACTAGACAAAGTTATCAGCCCTGTTAAAATGACAGTTAACGTGAATTAAAGATGCACCTAGCTAAGCAAGCTAGCTAGCTCCACACACGGCCGTTAGCTCCACCGTCTCGTCCACATAAGGTCATGTCGTGTGCCGCTGGCAAAGGATAGAGGCGACTCGTATCCGCTGCTCTGTGTACATTTAACCAGACATTAATACACTTAGTTTTAAGCCAAAATTAGCAATTAATATCACAGTTAACGTAAATTACAGACGCACCTTGTTAACCAAGATAGCTCTACCCTCTTGTCCAAAATTGGTCACTTTTGGCTCAAAGAAAACCAAGATGGCGACAGCCAAAATGCCAAACTCAAGGCTTCAAAACGACACTCCACAAACCAACGGGGGACATCACTGTGGCTACGTCCACTTCTTTTATACAGTCTATAGTTAACATTCATCCCAACTGGCGTTGCAGCAATTAGCAATGGGTTTTGTGGCAGTGTCACTATTGCAATGCTAATTTGATAGATGTACTAACCAGGAGTCCCAACGCCAAGCAACTGCACAGCGATTAACTTCTTTATATTCCCTCATGGCAGGGTTGTACATCTCTGGAAAGGTCATCAAGGCGGCGGTCAGTCTTCATTTTTTACTTTTCACAGCAGGTCGCTGACGGGTTGTTTCTCGCGTCTGCTGCGTTACTCACAGCCGTGGCTAGAACGCGCTACACATTCAAAAGAAGGGGAGGACTGGCGTCTTGTTGTGAATACCAAAAGCTAACTAATTAACCAGGAAGATGCCAATGGATGGTGTTTAATGGTATTTACATAAAATAGATATTTATGAACCCTCTTTAAATGAGCAATTTGTATTTCTTCTTGTCAGTGTTAATAACAGTTCAGGTGATCCTATCAGACCGTGTGTAAACAGTCAAATACATGTCAGAAAATACTTTTTGTCAAGTCGCCACAGTTTCAGAAGATTATTTCAACTGACTGAATTATTTTTGTCAAATTATATATTAAACATAATACATTTGTCATAGGAATCTCCTGTAAACGTAGAATCATGATCCAGAGGTTGGCAAAAAGTTGTTTTCAATAATGGTTACTAAAATATAAAGAGACACAAATAAAAAATATTCAAAATATATAGTAAAGACACATTTCAAATTCTGACAATTAGAAGTCTGTAGTGTGCTGTGTTACAGTAATGAACCTCCAGACGTATTAACCTGGAAACCACACACACACATGCAGGTATTTGAAGTGTCCTTCCTGTCTGGACTCGCCTCTGAGGAATTCACCCCACAACTCCACCCGGCTGTGAATTAAAGGGGAATTCTGCCCAATTTCAGCCTTTAATTTTTCAAGTCTAAGTGGAGAACCAAGCAGTGGAGGTGAAGCCACACTGACATAGAGAATAAGTATATAAAACAGCAATAGGACTGGTAACAGGAACATTTACTGGAACTTTTATACATTTTTGCTGCTAGTTCTGCTGTAATCAACAAATTAAATTTTTCTTTTAAAAACAACTTACAGGTTAAGAAAGGGAACCAAAAACGCCTGCCCCTGAACGTCTAATCATAGCTTAGCAACCGCTAATATTAGGAGGTTGGTGTCTTTATTTAGCCTTTCCAAAAGCAGAAATATAAGGGCAAATGTTTACTGAATACATTAAACTCTGTATCTCTACTCTAACAGAAGCTGCAAAAGTTAGCATGTCTGGCTAACTAGCGTAAGCCAGTATTAAGTTTTGTAGGGTTAGCACCGTTTCACAACGTTTACCACGTGTTTCATGTGACTGAAGTTACTAAAGGTCTGGTACTTGCAGAAGCTCATATTTCATTGCAGGACTTTTGACAATCGACCTATTTTGTTGTTTACGTATGAGGACTTGTTGGAGATAGCGTTACATTCGCGTTGAAACCAGCTTGACACATAAGATTTGTGTTATGTCTGGGTTATGTCAGAATGAAGCTAATAGAAGTTAGCTAATAACAGACTGGAAACTTTAACAAGCCAGACAGGGGCAGTGTTTTCAACAAACTCATGGGGGTAACGTTAGCTTATTAAATTAGCTAAGTAACTGTTGAGCTGCACAAAAATGCAGCTTTTTTGCCTTATACCTGTTAGCTTTAGCCTCAGTCTATTAGCGAGATATGTAAACGACCAAGTGCTTATTTCGGATCTCATTTCCAAGATTATGGCCTTAAAAAGGAGTTTGTTGAAAAACATTAAAAGTCAGCCAGAGGCTGCATTTTCAAACCATTTCCAGGAAAAGGCGTTAGCTTAACTAACTGGTCATTTTAAGTTAAAATCAATGGTTGCTGGCTAGAAAAAAAGAAGCTGCTTTTGTTTATTTCTGTTTGAAAAAACTGGGGTATTGTTTAACAAAATGCAGTGACTTTTGAGTGGCAAATCTTCAATTATTATCACTGTTATCTGCACAGAAAAGTAACGTAGCCTAGCAAACTGTCGATTAAGGTAAAGAAAGCAGACACAAGAAGACACGAGCAAAGAAAAGAAAAGAAAAAGTACTATTAAATATTATTATCAACGGCAAAACAAAGAGATTTTTATTTTTTCCTCTAAGATAAAGTTTATGCTTTAAATGGGTTTTTACGACTGTTAGTTTACTGGACCAACAAAATGGACTCTGGATCCAAACCACTGGTTCTGAAACACCAGATTAATTGTCTGACAACAACAGTGTTCAACTGACAGCCGTCAGCATGACGAGCAGCCATCTTTTATCCCCAGTGGAGCTGTTGGAGAGAAGGGTGGAGGAAAAGAAGCAGTGAAGTGGAAGAATGAGTCTCTGCAGGCTACAAGACAAAAAGCAGAGACTGACCTCAATATGGAGAGAGAGAGACAAACAGATGAATCCCTGAAAACATTTAGACAAAATTCATAGATAATCGTTGTTATTGCAAGACATCCTCATACATAAATGACAAAATTGATTGATAATCAAATGTCCCTAAGTCACATATATGTCTGTTATAAAAAAGTAAATATTCCATAATAAACTATTTAATAATCAACCCATACAGCTGTTTCTGGTGAGGATGGGCTGTCTATTAAGTTGTCTCATAACCTTTTTTTTTACGTACTCACTTGTGAATCTTTACAAATGCATGACGTGTGAGTGAACATTTGTTGAAAGCCACCTTTTATTATTTTAAATTGTAGTCAAGGTCCCAGCGTTTCCAAAATACACCAAATATTTCAGACTGAATTTTGGAGACAAAACAAAATAAACATTTGCTTAAAGGTTTTTTTTTTGACCTTGTAAACAGAAGTTGACAAATCTCACCATAAGGTTAAATTAATAGCTGTTCAGGGCATTTCGATCACATCACATGACCTTCATCCGCAGATTGCCCAGTTTTCATGGAAATGTAGATGTTCAAATCCCCATTTTTTTTCGTTGCACGTTCAGTTTTAAGATTACAATGAGTGTGAAAATCATGTAGCCTCTTGAATTAAATGTTGAAACAAGCTGATACAGACATGATATTGTGTTATATATTTAAATGAACTTTAATGGGAACATTTTAAATGAAAATCAATAGTTTTAAAGGTTCAGCTTAATTGGTAGAGGGCCTTACTGCACATTGACAGATAAAGGATCAGAGAATAAATTACCAGTGAGAAACAAGTCTCAAAGCCATGCTAGCAGCTCTGGCACAGCAGAGCTTCGAGCTAAAAACTAACATCAGCATGTGACCGTGCTCAAAGTGAGAATGCTAATATGCTGATGTTTGGCAGGATAATGTTAGTATCCTAACATCCTAGTAAATGATGTTGATGTTCAAATGAGGTTTATATATATGGCTCAATATCACAAATCCGAAATTCACCTCAAGGGGCAAATCTGAAAAGCATACATCTACGATACCCTCTATCATTGGAGCCTAGAGTCTGATGGCAGACAAATAAAATGGAAGAAAGCTCAGGAAGAGCAACAGCGGAGGGATCCATCTTCCAGCATGGATAGAAAGGAAGTACATGTGTGTACAGAATCGACCAACCAAGCTGCAAAATGAAGCCAACGTGGAAGTGCCAAAAACCGCCGTATCAAGGCCACACAAGGTCAGTCACCACAGGCCCCCATGTTAAAATGCCCAATTTTACAGCAGAAATAAACAGGTTTACAGCCTGGTACAAAAATCAGTTGTGGTCTCTATAGCTGATTTCCACGTTCACAACTGTACTGTTAAATAACTTTCCCGTTTAAATTTTATTGAGGCTTAAAGTTTTGCGTAATTAAGGATGTGGCTGTTTTGAGTGACAGGTGGGTCCCCTCTCAGGTGGCCTCTTCGCCCAATTCTGTATCAGCCAGAGTCAGACGGTCAGAGCTGCTGGGAGCCGCCCACATTGAGCTTCACAACAGCTCTTTAGAAACCTGTGGGTGACGTCACGGAGACTTACAGTCTAGGAGACATGAACATAAAGTTATATACTTAAGTAAAGTTAGCATGGTAGCATTTGCTAATTAGAAATAAACACAGGGTACAGCTGAGGCTGACGGGAATGTGATTAGTTTTTGCAGATATCTGGTCATAAACCAAAAGTATTGGAAAAAGTTAAATGTTGACAGGATAATGCTGCGAGGACCAGCAAAGTCATTAGGAAACTGTACAAACAACAACAACATTTAATAGCAATGTGTCCAACAGCTGTCGAGATATTTCATTCAGGACCAAAATGGTGGGGCGGCCAACAGACCAACATTACCGTCTGCTCGTGTGGCTAAAAAACATTTAAAACGAAAAACAAATTAGTTTTTGTTACTGTCAGAGATTAAGCAGAAAATGATGTTAACAAAGACAACAAGCTGTTAACAAGCTCTGAGCAAACGAGATCCAGAATGACTATAATCATTAGGTGCAAAATGAGCTCCAGCTCAACAACTACAGCAGTAAAATCCTGCTTTACATTAATGCACGAGGAATAATTATCTGATGAGAGAATATTTAATAGTACAACAGGGACATTTTACTGATTATACTTACATATATTGAAGTAGAGCTTTTGCTGATAGTGGAGTATTTTTCTGTGTGGTATTTGCACTTTTATGTAAGTAAAGGCTCTGAGCACTTCCTCCAGCATGAAAAAGGAGCAATACATTAATGTAAAACCCAGAGTCAGGTTTATTGCCAAGTACATTTTCACATACAAGGAATTTGCCTTGGAATATTGGAACATAACAATAAACAGAGAGAAAATAAATAAAAAAAGGTAAAAAAAAAAAAAAAACCACAACAAAAACTGCAAAGACAAGAAACATAAATATAAAAAAAGAAAAGAAAATCTGTTTTTCAAATGAAAGAACTGAACAATTTGTGCAGGAATAGACAACAGAAATAGAAAATATATAAAAGATACTCAAAAATACTTCCTAATATGTAAGGTCCTGCATTCAAAATCCTAAGTAGTAAAAGTACACAAGTATTACCCTCCAAATGCACTTAAGGTACTCATCTTGCAGTAAAATTTGAATGAATGTTTTAAATATAAATATATATAGCATTTAAGCTTTATAGCATTTTACTGTTTTGTAGTACTTTACAGTTTGGTAGTTTAGTCCAGTGGTGCCCAATCTAGGGGTTGGGTCCCTCGAAATGGTCATAAAGTAAACTAAAGTGGGCAGGGGTGTCCATTAATTTTCGGCCAGTTACTGCAGTTTCTATATTTGGGCTACTGTTTGCAGTTTTGATAGAATATTTGTAGATATGTAATATAATCATGTAGCATCATAAGTTCAGTATAACACCTGTCATCATGTCACCATCATGGCTGTTGCCATCATTACCGCCAACATCTTCATCATCATAACTGTCATTAGCAACATAATCTTCTTCCTCTTGATGACTGCATTATTTTTCATCCTCCCACCCATCACGGGTGTCATCATCACCGCCATTGTCGGCTCAGAATAGGGTGAAATACATCTTTATTCATGACACCTCCATCATGTTTCATCTCCATCGTCGTCTCAATCATAATCACGATCGCTTCCTGAGAGACGTCTGAAGAAGACTGCGAGTGTTGCAATGCAGCTGGAGCCTCATTTCATAGATTACTGTCAAACGCTGTCAATGCATTAACACACACACGCGCACACACACACTGACGAATCACAGCATGCATATGTCAGTGGCTGCATTATGTGTCAACAGAGAGAGAGAGAGCGCCTGGGGGTTTGTAAACACTCAACTGATCTGTGACTCATCTCACAGACACACACACACACACATGCAAATGCGCACACGCATGCGCACACACACACACACACACACACACACACACATTGAATGCATTCAACCAGCTTGAATAAACAACAACACCATTCTGAATAACCTGAATCTCTCCCCTGCATGTTTGAAATTACAGCGTGTGTTTTAATGTCCCTTTAATGTATGTGTGTGTGTGTGTGTGTGTGGGGGGGGGGGGGCTTGTTTTACTATACTTGTGGGGTCCGACAGCTTTGTGAGGACCAAAATGCTGGACCCCACAAGTTTAAAGGGCTTTATGAAGAAGACTTGGTTTTAGGAGTTAGGCTAAAGGTTAGGCGTGTAGCTGTGATGGTTAAGATTAGGGGAAAGGGCTAGGGAATGCCTTATGTCGGTGACGGGTCCCCACGAAGACAGTGCCACAAGCCCCTGTGTGTGTGTGTGTGTGGGTGTGTGTGTGTGTGTGTGTGTGTGTGTGTGTGTGGGTGATTCATTATTAAGCAGAGGGTAATGAACTCACTATAGCTCTAAAGACACAAACATGAGCGATGTAGCTCTCTGCACAGTTGTACTTGATTCCCTTTTTGTCTCTCTCACTCCAATTCATCCAGTAAACAGGAAGTCACTCTCACTGAGGCTTTATTTGAATAGAGGCACCTGCTGCAGGTGATGCAGGCGGTGATTCACATCAGGAGGAGACGATAAAAATCAAGTCGGCTTTATCTCAACAGCACTTTTAAACAGTTCAATCCAAAGATGCAAGCGCCCACAGGCTCGCCCTCTATCTGTGCACAAAATCAAGAGGTCAGACACAGTTTAAAAGCCTTTATAGTTGTTTCCTAAAGTCATTACGCAACACACGGAGCTAATCGGATAGAAAGAGGAAGGGAGTTCTGTCTTTTTTTGTGAAAACAGTGAGAACGCTTTGGACTTCAGTAGGAGCTCAGGTTTCTGGTGGAGCAATAAAGGGACAGAAATATATGCACACATGTACTGCTTTATATACTACATGACCAAATGCAGTGGTGGACACTACAATTTTGATGTACACATACAGTCTTTGTTACTTGTATGGGAAAGGGAGATAAACCTGAGTACGCCAGGGAAGGATTACAGTTTTTTTTTATTATAAGCGTTAAAACTGTCAAAACTCTTCACACAGTCGGCGAAACAGACGTCTATGTGGACCAAGCTGTGAATCTGTTTTCATTGCTTTCATACAAAATGCATGTTTTCTCTTCCTAACTCCACCACCTGCAAAAGATGACATGTTGGCAGCACATTTTTCAAACACTAACACAGTGTTAGAAACACTCAACACAGAATGATCGCAAATTTAGAGCATTTTCTACATTAAACAGACAGAAACGCAGAATTGTGCAGAGAATTTAAGCAGAATATCTATAATAACATGAAATTATACTCATTCCAAACACAGCTGATTGCAGTTTCCGCTGATAGCCCACCCAGGTGTCCTGTTTTTACATTTACCAAACAAAAGGGGTAAGAAATCTACTCTCATTACAGTATTGTAGTACTTTATGTGAAAACAGAACTGTCCAGTATACAGTATTGCAAGTGGAGCATAATACTGTAAACTGAAAGTATGTTTTATGTATGTATATGTATTTGTATAAAACAGCTCCACTTTTACTCTCACGTTTGTTTCTGTGACTACACACATGGAGAAGGTGATGGTTATTGGGTGTGTGTTGGCCAATAAAATGCAAGTTAACATACGCAAAATCTTTGTTTGGTATCGACCGACAGTCCAAAACCCAAAGATATTCAGTTTATTAACAACAACAATAAAAAAGAGTTGCAAATATTGAAATCTGAGAAGCTAGAACAAGTGGATTTTTGTTATTCTTGCATAAACGAATGACTAAAACTATGACACATCATTAAAATGAATGCAGATTAATTTGATTAATAAGATCTCTGGGGGGGTTGAGAGCCAAGAGTGTTACACTGCATAGCACTTGAGATATGATTAAAATGTGATTCACCATCCAGTGCAATTTTTATGTATTGTATTTTGAACTATTTTGTAGTATTTGTGGTAGAAAGCATCTCTCCTCCTTGTGAAAAGATTAATGTTTTTTTGTTCCCTGACAAATGCATTTAATAAAATAAATAGTGTTGAGAAGGTTTCTTTGGAAATGTAATAGGTTACTGATTACAAGTTACTCTATTTATAATAGTAGTGTAACTATTTCAATTACTTTATCAATGTCACTTATTACATTTAATTACTTTTTGATTACTTTTCTAAATTTCTAATGAATGTTTTTGTCTGTTAACCATTTTTTAAAGACAGCTTGAGAGGCGGTTTAACTGGCAGACGGGCGGCGCTGCAAATTCAAACATAAGAACCAATAAAAAGATTAGAACAGCATTAAACTTTAGTGAACAGCTGAGGCTGGAAAGACATTGTGCACATGAATAACATGCAAAGCAACAAAAAGAATATTATTCAACATAGCCAAGCTTTTTACAGAAGATATTCATGTAAACCCCAATGTGATCATGAGCATTTTCATATACACGTTACAGTTACATTTATTTTGTCATTAAATTATGTTACAAACTCTTTAATGCATGACGTCCAGATATTTGGAAGCCATTTTGAGCCATTTACGTTATAGTACCATGTCCCAACCACCACGTGGCGGACCCCCAAAGTGTTGTCTACAATTCAATTTGATCTCTCTTGTCATTTTGATGTACAGCGTCATACATTTTACAATAGGAGAGGGAAGTGGAGATGCACCAAGAAAATACTTTTAGCCAGATTTTAATAATATAGTTCTTGTAAATTTCGTTCTGTGACTGAAAAGTTATGCACCAAAGGGTGTTTCTGCCTTATTTTGCACGTTTTACTTAAAATAATGATATAATTTGTACTTGAATACCTTTATGGGTATTAATACCACTTAGTAAATGTCTCTTTTTTGGACCTATATTGAGTTCCACTGAATCACATGTGATGCTGTTGATGCATGGTGAACATATTTAAAAATTACATTTACTGGGATAAAAGATTTATAGTCATAGTTTTTCACTTGTTTAAAAGTGTAAAGTCGAAAAACAGGTGGGTGATGGTGAAGTGGATAAGACACAGTGCGAGACTTTGGTTTGAGTCCCACAACAACATCCACGAACATGTGCTTGAGCAAGACACTTAACTTCATTTCACTTTAGAGTTGTGCAACCTCTGATATATATAGCAATTGTAAGTTGCTTTGGATAAAAGTGTCAGCTAAATGAGTAAAAATAATGTAAATATGCGCTGATTTGCATATCACAGAAATCCATTTTTCCCATTTCCATTAGTTTTATTGTAGTAATATACCAGAGACTTACAGTTGATCTTCTTCTTTTGTGTTAACTTATCTTTTACAGCCATTTTCTTAAAAGGACATGTTTCCTGTACATCAAGTCATTTTCATTTCATTCTCGTTCTTCAAAACATCTTTCATCGTTCTTATTTTATGTGGTATTTTATCTGTAAATATGTGGGTGGAAAAAAGGTTCCATCACACATATGAGTGTTTTACATATTTTATGAAAGTGTGGAAATAATAGTTGCAAAATAACTTGAAATCTGAAAATTGACAGATTGAAGCAAAATCATCATTTTGGACTGCGGTGTCTGGCTTTAATGAAATAAATTAGAACATTAGAAATCTGGAGGAAAATTATTAAAAACCTGTGGGAAAAAAAAAAACCTTCTCACACTCTGACCTTCGACCCCGCAGCGTCCATCAACGCTAACCCCGCCCCTCTGCAGAGAGAACGGGAGCTCCATTCAAACAAACCCAAACTCCGCGCCCCGGGATGCGACAGTCGGTGTAGAAAGAGAGAAAGGCGACAGCAGGCAGCAGCCGAGGAACCAGAAACACAGACTTTACCTCTATAACCAGGCCACCAGGACAGACAGACGGACAGAGACACACACAGACAGACAGACAGACAGTCAGCAGCCGGAACACACACACACTGAGCGCAGTCTGCTAGCAGGAGGCTAACAGCACCGACATGGCGAGCGCCTCGTACCACATCTCCAACCTGCTGGAGAAAATGACCTCCAGCGACAAGGATTTCAGGTAAAACAAAACCTCAGCAAAGCAAACTAACTACCCGTCTTACAGTATCTCCTCAAAACGTTTGTCTTATATGTTTAAAAACACTCGGCTGGAACAGCTAGCTCAGCCAGGCCTCATGCTAACTGCTATCCTGCCACCTGTCTGATCATCGTCACATCGCTAGCCAGTTTGTTAGCTTGCTGGTAGCATTTTGGTGCTCGTTAGCGTTAGATTTGACAGCGAGGTTAAACTCATAGCTGGTTTGAAAGCTACACTGACAGCTGAGTCGCAGGTAAACACCGTCCCTTAGCTGTTAACTCGCCTGCTAGCGTGCTAACTAGCTCGTTGCCAGCACTAACTTCTGTCATGCCGCAAGCTAGCGTGATGTCAGCTATCGGTTGTGAAAGATTTTTTTTTTCACGCTGCAAGCCGCGTTGTGGACTTCAGATGTGAAGTTAGCATGTACTTGTACTTGTGCAGGTGTTGAGAAGCAAACAGTAAATTGTCGCGTCGGCTAACTAGCATGATGCTTTTTTTGGAGGGGGGGTGTGGTAGCATTTCAGGTAACAGCAACATGTAAACATACTGGAGCTTCAGGTCATGTAACGTTAGTCAGTGTAAACAGCATGCATGTTACAGTTTTTAATTTTTAACATGGATTGGTCAAAACTGAAGCCACAAAAACAAACATTCTTCACACAGTCTGCATAACTAACATGCATCTTGGCCTTAACGGGTAATCTCACCTCCACAACTCACTCACACCACCAACACACTTACACAAAATGAGCTTGTTCAACCAAAACACCTGCAACAATTCTCACTCTCAAATCAAATATTGTCACCCATAACACACTGATCGGGAAAAAAGCTAACAACCTGGGAGCGTTACGCTGAAATTATGAACTTTGATTAGATAAATAAGTATTTCATTATAGAATAAGAATAACATATGTTCACATTATTGACAGGATTAAAGTTTATGTAACAAGAATGAATCAGAAATGCAGAGATGTGCTTCAATATCCTTTATTTTTTCTAAATCATTGCACATAGTAATTAACATGTAAAAACAAAAAAGCTGAAATTTCAGTGCTGGAATACAGTTTTTCTCAGTTGTATGCACAGTTGCAACACAGTGAGCAACACTTGTAATTCATGAAACAATTCTACTTAAATTCTACAAAGTTAGGCAGCACTTTGTATTTCCCACATTGACGCTGAGATTGCAGCATAAACTTTACCGTAAATATACGGCTAAGGTTTTCTACATATCTAAATCTGGTGGCTGCAGAAGTGCAGGACATTTGCCAACATTCTGTTTTGGATGCAGAAAAATGTGCTGCAGATATTTAGTGTTTTGTATGATTGAGAGAAGAGTTGTGTTTTGGAGAGGGAGGTCACTGAATGCATTTTTGTGTGAAAGCAAATGAAAATGATTCAATTTTGTCCACATACTCTTCTGTGTGAAGAGTTTTGACAATGTGACTTCAGTTTTGACTAACGCATGATAGCAACTGAAAAATACTGTAAGTTGGGTACATATTTGTGGATAAGTCAGTTTAATTGGTAGTCAATATAATTTGACATAAGGAATGCGTTTACGTGTTGTTGGGTGAATTGACTGCTTTTAGCTGAGCATAACTAAGCAGACAGACCTGTTTTGGGGGTTTACTCTTTCTCTGTACTCTGCTGCTTAGAAAATAAATCAGGTTTGTCTGAATTATAAATAAAAATGCTGCCTATCTTTATCACTGCATGGAACATGAGGCACCGAATTACATACATCTGTCATGTCATTGGATGTATTTTGTCTACTGTTATTGATATAAATGGGGTGAATGTGTTTTTTTTTAGCCTGCATTAGTTTTAGGTAGGTGTAGCTAAAAACTGGCCACTGAATGTACTGAAACTTTGACAAAAATGCAAGTAGAAATGCTTCTTACCATGATGGATAATCTGCCTGCAGCAAGATGCAAGTCTGCATGTTGATTTTTGTAAATGAAATCAGTGGCTGCCTGGAAAGTATTAATCAATCAAACAACTGATGGCATAATCAAGTTGCAGTTAATGCGCCTTTGTTAGTTCGTTTGTTCATCCCATGATTTTGGAAAATGATAAACAGGAACTGGACATTTGTTTTTAAATGGTATAAAATATGGGTACGAATCGCAGGGTACATGGCTCACGATAACGATAATATCGCGATACAGCATTTCTGCGATCATCAATATATTGCTTGAAAATCCCAAAGTGATTAATCACGATATCTAACTATGAATACAAAATGCCTGTGAAAAAGTTCTCTATTTATTTGCTGCAAATTAGAAAACAGCACAATTCTGCAGTACATGTTTTTCAGTGTGTAAATAAAACTACAGAATAACTATGAACATTTTTTTATAAAAAACATTTCATTATAAAAGGCAAATAAAATGCAAATTCATTGAATTTACTGAATGCTTCACTGCAAATATGTGTTCCACCTAAGTACATTACAATATATTAACTGTTCAGTGACACAGCGTTGTGCTGCCCTTTCTCCACCTACTTTTAGACCACTGGGGATTTTGGGATTTGACCCTTTGGGGTTGCTGTAGCTAGTCTGTGTGGAGTGCAGAAGCAGTATTGTGATTGCGATGCTAATGTCCGTTAGCACGTTAATAGAGATTCCCATTATATGTTAGCATTGAGCTAACGTCAAAGCGCTATTTTGTTATTAATTTTTATGTATCGATATGATGAGCTTGAATATCAATACAGTATCATGGAAATAATCTATAACGATAAATCGCTGTATCGATTTTCTGGCACACCCCAAGTCCAAAATAGAACCCGACAGATAAAACGGCGTGCCGATATTAACGGTCGATATGAGGTAATTGGAGATTTAAATTATTCGTTGCAGAGAGCAGCACACACTTTTGATTCCTTTGAATTTTTTGTTTGTGCTGGGATTCAAAAAAGACAAACATTTACCTGTTATTTTTAACAATCATTTACAGTACGTAACTATCAGTGTGTTTGGGAAATGACTAGAATATACTGTCAGGGCTCGAGTCCGCCAAAGTGTTTTTGCCAGCTGAAAACGCCTGCTGCTCTTCTGGAAACGCCAAGCAGGGAGCGCCAACGGGCGTTTTTTAGGCGCAGCCTTTTTTCCGACTGCTTTGGTTGGTATGGTACATTTGTTGCATGTAGTTATACCTACTAGAGTACTTGAGTACTAGAGTATGCAGGTTCATGAGATTTTGTGGGCGAGGAAAAATCTTGGCGAGTACCACCGTTTAGTCCAAGAGCTGAGGTTGGACGAAGCCCGGTTCAAGCCAGAAGCATCGGAAGCCTCGCAATGCCTTCGAGCCGACAGGAAGTGCGCCGTGCTTTGAAGTAACTTTTACTAGCGGACAAAGCAGCGGCTGTAACACGGTGTATCAATATATTTGAGCGTCGCAACCCGAGCGAAATGACAGAAATCAGAATGTGATCCATTCGGTCGATAACAATTGAAAAGGCTACACCAGCCGCACCTTTAATGTGTAATTGTAGAATGATGGAGACACGGAGCCTACGACGTAACTACGCACGTAGACCCTACGCAGGAGTGTAAATCAAGCTTTAAGGTGCAGTGAATAATTTGGTTGCACCTACATTTTGTGGCGGAGCACCAGTGCAGCCAATGCAAAAAATTTGTTTCGAACCATGTATGGATTATAATCTTTATGTAGTGTGTTTCTGAAAAAAAGAAGTACAGAATATCGGATTTTAAAATCCTCAAATATCAAAATCTGGTTTTAAAAATCCCATATCGGTCTGGCTCTAGTTGACAACATGAAAACATGCTGGCTGGTTTGTAGCTCCATTAGGAGTGAATAATGTGTCCATGCACGAGTTTGTAGAAGATACTCAAAACGCAGCCTTATTTTGTATTACTTTCCAATTATACAATATTATATTTGATTGATTTTTAGCTTAGATTTTTTTTATGTTTTCCTTCTACCCTTTTCTGTACAAATGAGTAAATCCAAACAAAACTGAGACACAATTCAATGTCTTGAACATTCTTTTTTTAATTGAGCTTAAATTTAATAGTTGATTAATCTATTAGATATTCGGATTTGAAATTGATTGGCAGCTATTTTGATAAGCGGTTAATGAATTTAAGTTATTTATTAAGCTTAAATGGCAAAAGTTCTCTGGTTTGAGCTGTGAGAATATGCTGCTTTTCTCTTGTGTTATTAAACTGAATATTTTATCGAACAAAATAAGAAATACTTTGGTTAGACTTCAGGGACTCGTGACTGTGACAAAGCCTTTGTGCTTACGTTTTATATCCCAGAAGATTAATCAGCAGATGGGGATAATTATTTAAACCATTTTGCTTTGCCAGGCCATGTGTTTCTTGTTTGTCTTAACTTGTGAAATGCCAACGGCTAGAAACGAGTGTTGAGGCAAAGGACAGTGGGATGAGACAGTTTAGTCCCCCTCATGTTTAACAGATAAACTTCAGAGCGAACCACCCTCTTTTGTAATCTGCTCGAGGACGATCACAGCCAAAGTTGGCAGCACAACTAATCAGTTTCAGCACTCCAGACAGCAGCCCTCTCTGTACAACAAATCCGTGAAATTGTGAGACTTGTATCCGCTCCATTTGCTGCTGACCCTGTTGAACAAAAGCAAGAAGAGTCATTTCAATCCTGATTTGAGGCTTTAACAGCGAGTATCAGCAGATACAGCAGGAGACGTAATTACGCTTTCTTTTTAGGTGATGTGTCTCTGTCACTGAACTCGCACCATATTTTCTTTTAAATCAGAGCTATCCGGCTGTCAAACACACATAAATTGCTTTTCTAATTTTAATGTGTGCTCTGTGCCGGCTATGAAAATATAAATATTGGATCGGACACGGCCTCAGCAGAAATAACTCGGAAGTGAAGGGCTCGCATCTGGAGGCAAAGCATTTGATCAGGGTATTCATGTAAAGCGGTTAATGTAATCATCCTAAAAGTGATTCAAAACAGCCCGTGTGTCAGCGTGTGGACAAATTGGACAGTGTAAGTGTGGCTCGCCAGATACAAGAGAAAGTATTACCTCATTTTTCTTTGTCTCTATTTATAAAATCACTTTAAATAGTGGCGTTAAATGTTTCGGTTTACACATTTCAATAAAAGCTAATCACGTAAATGTAGCTGTATGGGGTGGTGATGGCGCAATGGATAAGATGCCTGCCTTTGGTGTAAGAGACACGGGTTCAACTCCCCACTGTGACCCCTGAGCAAGGCGCTTAACCCCTCGTTGCTCCAGAGGCGTGCGACCTCTGACATGTATAGCAACACGTAAGTCGCTTTGGATAAAAGCGTCAGCTAAATTAATAAATGTAAATGTTGTAGTTGTAGCTGTAGTTCGCTAGCTGGCGGTTGGGTTTTATGTTCCTCTGTGTTGACCTTCACCGTTGAGCCAGCTAGCGTCCGTTTTAGCCCTCTGTTAACTTCTATGGGGGTAAAATAATAATTGTGCGGCTCTTCTGGACTTTCCAAATGTTATTGACCGACTAGATCAACTTCTGATTCATCATTTTGTGACGCTCAAAAGAAAGTATCTGCTGTTTTAGAGCCGCTTGTTTGGCTGCTAGTAAAACTGTCTTCAAAGCCAGGAGGAAATGCAACGCTACTAATTTTCACTTTGTCAAGCACTTCAGTTTAAATATCAGCGATTTTTTTAAAAAAAGTTTTGTTTTACATTAGTGAAGTTTTGGCCCTTTTTGTTTTTTTTTGTTTGCTGTGATTCAAATAAAGACTGTTTACAGTAATTTACATAACTGTCAATGTGTATGACAGAAGCGCTAAAGGTGCTGTGAATAATTTGCTTGCACCTGAATGAAGAATGAAGGCAAGAAAAACAGACAAATCTGGACCTACAGGCGGCTGGAAGATGTTTATTTCTTTCACAGCACAGTCTGAAGATTGACTGATGCCTCTGCGGAGGCATTTTTTGGGAAACACTGCTTCCATATATCAGGGTTTAGTGTAGACCTCCGAGAAAGCAAATAGGTTAATCAACATCCTGTCAGGAGGTTTTCTGAATGTTTCTTTCAGTTTGGACAAACGTATCTGCAACATACAGCCACAACTGATCTTCTAACAGAAGAAACAAGTGATAGACTGATTAATCAGGGCAATATCTGCCATTTTGAGATAACTGGCATCGAGGCCGATATACAGGAAGTATCTTCAGACGCCTCCTGTGAGTTTTGGGAAGGTGGTGAAAAAGAAACGCATTTAATCTAAATGACAGCAGCTCTAATCTAAATGCATTACTGGCTAACATTAAATATATAAAGTTATTAGGGCTGGCCTGAATGGCATTTTTTGAGTTTTAATTAATTTAATTTAATTTGTAAAGTAATTAACAGCAATTAATCGATTTTTTTATTTTGAATTACGACCCCCCTCAGCGGCCCGTTCACCTCCCAGAAGCAGTCAACCTGGGGAGACGCTGCGTTACTGTGGTCCTCTTAAGCTCCAACATGCCGTTTAACGTTAATAATGTTGGATTACTGTTTCTTATTTAATGGGCTATTTGGGGTAATGGTTGCATAATAAAAACAATGAAGCATTTGATTTTTAAAGC
Organism: Micropterus dolomieu; assembly: GCF_021292245.1. Classification (NCBI taxonomy): domain Eukaryota; kingdom Metazoa; phylum Chordata; class Actinopteri; order Centrarchiformes; family Centrarchidae; genus Micropterus; species Micropterus dolomieu. Next base: position 1,091,541 of record NC_060172.1, on the reverse strand, counting down.
TTAATAAATGCACAGTGTTTCCTAAGTCAGTGAGTAATTTTGTTAAACTCTTACCATTCCTGTAAAATTCATGAAAAAACGCCTCTTCAAGGCAGATCCAGAGTAAAGTGCATGTGGTTCTTGAACCATTTGGAGTATATGTCTGAATCACTGGAAGTGCTACTGGAATTGATTGATATAAGTTTAAACACTAAAACTAATATATTTTTTTGTGCTTGCTAACAAATTCATGCAGACAACTACAGCTGGGACTTATTAGCTGGAAAACACTGTAGGGCCACAGCATAAAGCCTTACCTAGCCTTAGGAATAATGTGTTTTGGACTAAATGTTTGAACTGGATTGGATTGTCTGGACCTTTGACTACGTAACAAGACCATTTTTGTTGGAATATAATCGATCGGTGGATTAAGTTACTATGAGACATAAGTGAGTCGCGTCAATTTCAGTCTGACAGAGGCGCTGATTGGACCCGCTGTGGTGATTGTACCTTGAAATGGTTTGCATTGGTCGAATCACGAGGTGCATCATATGAGTATGAAGTTAACATAGCAGCTGTGTGCACATACTGAAAGGTGCTGCCGGGACCTGACGGCCGTTGGAATGTTGACACGTTCAATTATCGTGATCTCAAAATAATACTGATTATGACTTTTGCCGTAATCGAGCACATTAAACTCACAACCCGTGTAGAAGGAAAATGCACGCAGACGTGTCCGAACAACATCAGAAGCAGATTTCCATCTTGAGTCAAAGACTGTAGCGGACACGACACTTGAAATACTGAAGTCGTTACAGCTTACAAACGATCTTCTCACAGCCTTCGAGAGCCAGATTGTTAACTGCTTTGGCAATTAGTCGTTCGTCACAGCCTCCCTCAAACTCATAACAGATTAATCCCAATTCAGAAACCATTTGGGATTATTTGTAATTAAATTGTTCATTAATCGTCTCGAGAAATGGATCAAGTTTGCTATAGTGACTTTTATATTTAGTTTAATTAGAAACCACATTAGCTGCATTGAAGCTGGTGTTAATCTGACTCCGCTGCAGGTTTGAGTTTCTGATTGATTGCGTTGTTACAGAGTTATTTCCTCTCTCTCTCTCCAGGTTTATGGCCACTAACGACCTGATGACGGAGCTGCAGAAAGATTCAATCAAACTGGACGACGACAGCGAGAGGAAGGTCAGTTTATATGTTTGTGTCTGGAGAGTTTGTCTCGAGGCTGAAGAGTTTTAGGTTTGAATGATTGATTGATTGATTGATGTATTGATTGGCAGGTGGTGAGGATGATTCTTAAACTGTTGGAAGACAAGAATGGAGAAGTTCAGAACCTGGCTGTCAAATGGTAACAAACACACATGCAGTATCTTTTTAACCAAGTGTTTATTTAAATTTCTGTTTCCGCCTCACTGTGTACGTTTTAACTGTGGGTGCGTTTGTTTTCGTCAGCCTGGGGCCCCTGGTCAGTAAGGTGAAGGAGTACCAGGTGGAGACGATCGTGGACACTCTGTGCACCAACATGCTGTCGGACAAAGAACAGCTCAGAGACATTTCCTCCATCGGGCTCAAAACTGTGATCGGAGAGTTACCGCCCGCCTCCAGTGGTAAAAATACAATGAATACTTATGCAAACTATGATTAATGGTACTACTACCACTGCTGTCTCTCAAATACCCATCTGTCTCTTAAGACATGGTATTAATGAGTCTCCAGTGTCCACATTGAGATCCGTTCGCTTTGTCCAGCTCAAACAACCAAACGTCAAGTCCTCGTTCACGCGTCCAGAAAATGTCCTGTAACTACAGACGGAAGAATAATTTTCTGGACTGCCTCTTTGCATCGTAAGTTGTTTCCCTCCGTGACAGTTTCTGATGATGGCGGCAGCTGATCACAGCTGTCAATCGGCTCTAACAGTGTTTTCTCTCTGTAGCTGTTTACCAAACACCTGCACAAGAACAACAACCTGCGTTCTGTATTTATACTGCGTCCTGCTCAGAGGCACAGGATCAGTTCTACGGGCATAATGTGTTTATATTATTTATTCATTATCTGCATTTGTATTGATTGATATTCTGTGCTCATTATTGCATAACCCAGATCACTGCTGAACGATTTGGGCGAAAAATGTAATTGTGATTTATCCGCCAGATATTACGATTCGATTTGCGATTTTAAAAAATAAACGGGGGGGTTTGCTAAAGTTCAGAATTCACTGCCAGTGTATTTTTGACTGAAGCCATGTCAAGCTGCACAGAGCAGATGAACCAGGCAGGAAGTCCGACACAGAACAGCATAGAGAATCCAGTCAGTTTTCAAAATAAAACACCATTCTAAATTCATGACCACAACAATTTAACTACGTAGCTACTTAACCATAGTAGAGGCACAAAAATCAAGGACAACTGAACAAATCAACAAAATCTGAACAAGTCAGCAAAATCAGGCAGGCAGAACGCTCTTATTCTGAAATGCTCCATGTGGGAAATGTAGCACGGGGAGAGCTTAGCTAGCTCACAGAGAGCTGTTATCCGTAGTTGAAGCACACAAAATGACAAATTAACAACGTGTAGGCTAAACGCTCGCAGTTTCAATTTGAAAACGATTAATCGTTCAGCTCTAACCCAGAATCCTCATGGTGTCTTGTGAACAATGTGATTTATTAGGCAAATTGTTTCAGGGGAAATTGAAATGATTACTTACCATCTTACTACTCCACACATTTTTTTTTCTTTTACAATACAGTACTAGTTGTATTACTACAGCGTCTTTGTTTCTCTTAGCTTGACTGATAATGAGGCCTTTTGTTTGCAGTTAGTTGCCTTCATAGGTAATTAAAACTGATGTCATAAAAACTTGTACCTGTCTTTGTCTCTCAGGCTCTGCTTTAGCTGCCAGTGTCTGCAAGAAGATAACGGGTCGATTAACGAGCGCCATCGCCAAACAGGAAGACGTGTCTGTCCAGCTGGAGGCGCTCGACATCATGGCTGACATGCTCTGCAGGTACGCTACCTGTCTGTTACATCTGTATATACCTGACTGCCAGGTAGAGCTGCAATGATTAATTGATTAGTTGTCAACTATTAAATTAATCGCCAACTATTTTGATTAATGATTCATTGTTTTGGAAAAAAAAGGCCTTCACTTTGCTGCAGTTGGCGAAACCACAGACATCCATTTTATTAACGCTGTGACCGACACTGTACGTTTACTGCCAGACTGACAACAAACTTTCTCGCTTTTCCCGTTACTTTCTGCTGCTTGCGCTCTCTCATTTGCTCACCCACTCGCTACGAACACACACTGCACTCCTTAAAAGACCTGACGTTAACTCCGCTGCTCTTATAACAGCAGCTGTCATGTTACTTAGAAGCTAGCAAAGCGTGTGTTGCTGTGAAAATCATTAGTTCCACACTGACATTAATAAAAGCAGTGGTCATAATTCAGCAGCGGCAATGCGCTGAATATAGGGGAACCATTTATCCATAATGTGGATGTCAATATTACCTTATCAATTAAAATTTACATTATCGATTTTAAAATCGGTGAATCAAATAAATAAATAAACCCAGATAATAGTTGAGCTTATTTAAAGTACAAACCTAGTCAGTGAATTATGACGACAAAATAATTGTAATCGAGGAAAAATATTCAGTTAATCGTGATTTTTATTTTAGGTGAAATCGTCCAGCCCTACTCTCCAGCTTCATCAATCTGAAATAAAAAATTTAAAATATTTGGGTTGTGGACATCTGAGGACGTCATCTTGGGCTTTTGGAAACACAAATATACATTTCTCACCATTTTATGGACCAGACAACTAATCAATTAATCGACAAAATGATAATCAGATTAATCAATATAATTGTTAGTTGCAGGCCTACTGCCAGTTTTAATGTTTGAAACCTTCCTGAAAAATTATTATTTTTTGCTTAAATACAGAAAAATGGCAGAGAAACGGATCAGTGAACTGTTTATTGCAACTTTTCCTGGGTCTGCAAAATAATAACCATCTAATAAAGTTAAAATTTTAGTACTTGGAAAAGACTTTCAGTGAACAGTTCTTCTGCAGATATATTGCCAAGTTGCACACTGCCTCCACATTACCACTATCTAATACAATGAGCAGAGCTGATGTTGTGAGGAAGAATGTGCACAATCGACTCTTCTTTCTCACTGAGAGTTGCTACTCGGCATCCAGAAACTAGCAACGCTTCAGTAGCTACGTCTAGACAAGCAGCCTGGTTCTGTCGTTAATTTTGATTCTGGAATAAAAACTGTCTTATCTTTCTGTGTCTCTGCAGACAGGGAGGTCTGCTGGTGAATTTCCATCCCTCCATCCTCAGCTGTCTGCTCCCCCAGCTCACCTCCCCCAGACTGGCTGTCAGAAAGGTACATCTGACCTTTAAGTTATTATCCTTCACAACATTATTTTAAGAGCCAGTGTGTATTCATTACATCTGCCGTGACGTTTCAGAGGACCATCATGGCTCTGGGCCACTTGGTTATGTCTTGTGGGAACCTGGTCTTCATCGATCTGATCGAGCACCTTCTGACCGAGCTGGGAAGGAACGACAACATGTCGACCACCAGAACCTACATCCAGTGCACGGCCGCCATCAGCAGACAGGCTGGACACAGGATCGGTGAGACAGACGAGACACGCTGACTACCAAAAACATAAAAGTGACCAAATTCACATCAAGTGTTTCTTCTGGATTTCACTTTTATTTTCAGACAATCAACTAAAAATGTTTTTACTAACTTACTATGACCTTACTCTCTGTCTGTTCAGGAGAGTATCTGGAGAAGATCATTCCTCTGGTAGTGAAGTTTTGCAACGTTGATGATGACGAGCTCAGAGAGTACTGCATCCAGGCGTTTGAGTCCTTTGTTAGGAGGTAATACACGCAGTAATACTGCCAACATACTCTGATAGTCGTAGTTGCTTGTGTTTAACTTTCATGTTGTTATTGTTACAGGTGTCCTAAAGAAGTTTACCCCCACGTTCCCACGGTTATCTCTATCTGCCTGCGCTACCTGACCTACGACCCCAACTACAACTTCGACGATGAAGACGAGGACGACAACGCCATGGACGCAGAGCAGAACGATGAAGACTACCAAGGTACTGAAATATAAGTCGACACAAGTTGTAGCCAACTAGCATTAACTTGTTAACATGTTAAATACTGTGGGATCTTTTGTAGTTCGTGGCAGCATTTAATTGTTTTTTTTTTTATCCAGCAACTGAAGCTGCCCAAATCCACAGAAGGATTGTGGGTAGTTGTCCAGAGTTCCTTCAAAAACTATCTAGAAGAACTGATGCTGTTTTTAACGCAAACGGTGGTCACACCACATTGATTTGATTTAGATTTTTCCTCAGTTCACTCACTTTGTGTTTTGTTAATTAATAAATGTTATCTATTAACATATCTATTGAAAGCATACTTACTTTACAAGTCCCTCCCGTGGCAGAATTTGTTTTCCTTCATGGATAATCCATGTTTACCACTCAGCAGTGTGCCTATAAAAGGCTCGGCTGGAAAGTGCAAATGAAACTTGAGTCCTGCCTGTTACAGATTCCTCACTACCTTTCTTTATAATGTGGATTCTGTTTTTATATATTGAGTTTAGCACAGCATTGCATGAGTTCACGTTCACAAACGGACGTGATCAATTCACAAGATATAACACCGCCTATGTTGCCAAATACGGCATTGACCTTAACATATCTTTTGAAAGCATCCAGACCTTATTTTGGATAAAGATGTACAGTAGACGGCGAGAATCAACTAATGTTTTGATCCTGTTTGCGTTGTCCTGAATTACACACGTAAAACAGTAAAGTAATACTTTGTTTTGTGTGAAACCGCTCAATGAACCACATCTCTAGTCTTGCGCAATGTACGTCACTAACATGTTAGCGCTGTAATGCTAAGCTAACGCTCATTGCTAGCTAGCTCACTTAGCTGTGTTTCGCGCACAGATGTATGTCACATGATGTGCTTAATCCAACGACTCCTGGTCATTTTATCACATCATCTGCACACCGAAGCTCTTTTACGTCAGCTTCAGTAACAACGATAGCGTCAGTGAGGTTAGCTTCAGTCACGTTTACCATCAGTGACCTTAGCTTCAGTGACGTTAGCTCTAGTCACCATAGCTTCAGTCACGTTGGCTTCAGTAACATTAGCTTCAGTTAGTTTAGCTTCAGTTACATTACCTTCAGTGACCTTGCGTCAGTGACGTTAGCTTAAGTTACATTACCATCAGTGACCCAGTGACCTTAGCTTTAGTGACATTAGCTTCAGTCACGTTAGCTTCAGTAACAACATTAGCTTTAGTGACCTTAGCTTCAGTCACGTTACCGTCAGTGACGTTAGCTTCAGTCACGTTACCGTCAGTGACGTTACCGTCAGTGACGTTACCGTCAGTGACGTTAGCTTCAGTCACGTTACCGTCAGTGACGTTAGCTTCAGTAACAACGTTACCGTCAGTGACGTTAGCTTCAGTAACAACGTTACCGTCAGTGACGTTAGCTTCAGTCACGTTAGCTTCAGTCACGTTACCGTCAGTGACGTTACCGTCAGTGACGTTACCGTCAGTGACGTTAGCTTCAGTCACGTTACCGTCAGTGACGTTAGCTTCAGTAACAACGTTACCGTCAGTGACGTTAGCTTCAGTAACAACGTTACCGTCAGTGACGTTAGCTTCAGTCACGTTAGCTTCAGTCACGTTACCGTCAGTGACGTTACCGTCAGTGACGTTACCGTCAGTGACGTTAGCTTCAGTCACGTTACCGTCAGTGACGTTAGCTTCAGTAACAACGTTACCGTCAGTGACGTTAGCTTCAGTAACAACGTTACCGTCAGTGACGTTAGCTTCAGTCACGTTAGCTTCAGTCACGTTACCGTCAGTGACGTTACCGTCAGTGACGTTACCGTCAGTGACGTTAGCTTCAGTCACGTTACCGTCAGTGACGTTAGCTTCAGTAACAACGTTACCGTCAGTGACGTTAGCTTCAGTAACAACGTTACCGTCAGTGACGTTAGCTTCAGTCACGTTAGCTTCAGTCACGTTACCGTCAGTGACGTTACCGTCAGTGACGTTACCGTCAGTGACGTTAGCTTCAGTCACGTTACCGTCAGTGACGTTAGCTTCAGTAACAACGTTACCGTCAGTGACGTTAGCTTCAGTAACAACGTTACCGTCAGTGACGTTACCGTCAGTGACGTTAGCTTCAGTCACGTTACCGTCAGTGACGTTAGCTTCAGTCACGTTACCGTCAGTGACGTTAGCTTCAGTCACGTTACCGTCAGTGACGTTAGCTTCAGTAACAACATTAGCTTTAGTGACGTTAGCTTCAGTCACGTTACCGTCAGTGACGTTAGCTTCAGTCACGTTACCGTCAGTGACGTTAGCTTCAGTAACAACATTAGCTTTAGTGACGTTAGCTTCAGTCACGTTACCGTCAGTGACGTTAGCTTCAGTCACGTTACCGTCAGTGACGTTAGCTTCAGTAACAACATTAGCTTTAGTGACGTTAGCTTCAGTCACGTTACCGTCAGTGACGTTAGCTTCAGTCACGTTACCGTCAGTGACGTTAGCTTCAGTAACAACATTAGCTTTAGTGACGTTAGCTTCAGTCACGTTACCGTCAGTGACGTTAGCTTCAGTCACGTTACCGTCAGTGACGTTAGCTTCAGTAACAACATTAGCTTTAGTGACGTTAGCTTCAGTCACGTTACCGTCAGTGACGTTAGCTTCAGTCACGTTACCGTCAGTGACGTTAGCTTCAGTAACAACATTAGCTTTAGTGACGTTAGCTTCAGTCACGTTACCGTCAGTGACGTTAGCTTCAGTCACGTTACCGTCAGTGACGTTAGCTTCAGTAACAACATTAGCTTTAGTGACGTTAGCTTCAGTCACGTTACCGTCAGTGACGTTAGCTTCAGTCACGTTACCGTCAGTGACGTTAGCTTCAGTAACAACATTAGCTTTAGTGACGTTAGCTTCAGTCACGTTACCGTCAGTGACGTTAGCTTCAGTCACGTTACCGTCAGTGACGTTAGCTTCAGTAACAACATTAGCTTTAGTGACGTTAGCTTCAGTCACGTTACTGTCAGTGACGTTAGCTTCAGTAACAACATTAGCTTTAGTGATGTTAGCTTCAGTCACGTTACCGTCAGTCACGTTAGCTTCAGTAACAACATTAGCTTCTGTGACGTTATTATATATTATGTAGTTTATTGAGAGAAAAAGTTTTGGCGTTACATAAGCGTCTTTTGAGTTTGTTTTTTCTAATTACGTATTTTCACGTCTTAAACTTGAACAGTTTTACGACAAACTGTGACTTTCTTGACTTAAATTATCTTTTAAACTGACAAAAATGTCCTTGTTAGAAGCTAACTGTGAAAACTGTGAATACTGACAGCCGGTCTTTGTCTGTCCAGGCAGCGACGATGAGTACAGTGACGACGACGACATGAGCTGGAAGGTTCGACGGGCGGCCGCCAAGTGTTTGGACGCCGTCGTTTCAACGCGCCACGAGATGCTGCCAGAGTTTTACCGCTCCGTCTCGCCCGCGCTCGTCTGCCGCTTCAAGGTACCGTCAGTCTCTCCTGTCACGCCGTCACCTCTTCACTCTGCTGCTTTGGTTTCATCTCCTCATCACTCAGATCTGATATTTTAAATTAGTTTCGAAAGCAGCAATTTAAATAGATCTTTACTTATCTTAACTTCAGCCGGATAATATGACAAGTCTGCACCGGCCGATTGATTACTTTGCTCGCTACCTCTTGATTAAAGTAATTTCTTACTATTGATCGGACTAATGCGGAAACTGTTCATTGTGATTAATCCTTGTCTGTGGATCGGGCTGATGTCAACCTGATATATGTAATCCATACCTGTTGAACTGTCTGTAGGAGAGGGAGGAGAACGTGAAGGCGGATGTTTTCCACGCCTACCTGTCCCTGCTTAAACAGACCAGACCTGCTCAGAGCTGGTTGACTGATCCAGACGCCATGGAGCAGGGAGAAACCCCCCTCACCATGCTGCAGAGCCAGGTAAGAAACGGGGAAGGATTAATTAATGGATGGATGGCTGGAAAGCATATTTCTGTGAGCAAACATTTGAAAGTCAAATCCAGCTTCATTATGTACCTTATTCTGTTCCCTTTTAATATATATAACTGGGTGATAAAGAAATAAACAAATCATAAAGTTTAATTCTTCAAAATCGAATCTTAAAATATGTAAACAAAACTACTCACCGTAGCCTACTGTTTTAAAGTTACATATTTGGCCAAAATAAATACAAATAGTAAGGATGAATGTAAGAAATCATTTATTTTCAGTTAAAGAGGTGACAGTTGTAGTGAGGAACTGAAAACATGTATATACTATAAGTATATACTTAGTAAGTATAAAAATTTGTGCTGGGCAACGATTAAAATTTAATCCCATTTTCGCATTATGTGCAAAATTGAATAATGAATTCTAAAATAGTGTATTGCTCAATTTTAATTTAAATGTACAGCTATATACACAAAAGTGCAATAATGTGTGGTTTGCAAACGCTGTTAGTCTGCCGAAACCTCCCTCCACTGCTTGTCTGGGTGATTTGCAGGGTGATCAGCATCCCGCCCCTCCTGTGACTCATGGTTTGACTGTGTATTCAGAGCCAGTGAGCAACAGACTTTCAAAATAATAACTTTTAAAAAATGCGTTAACGTGCAATAAAACAGTTGTCAGCGTTATTTAATGAATGCGTTATACGAGATAATAACCCGTTAAGGTGCCCAGGCCTGATGAAAGTAAATGATCAGAAAGCCAGATTGGCATCATCGGGTTCAGGATACTGTTTTGTTTTTTATCTTTATGTGTGGTAAAAATTTTTGTTTTGTTGAATAATTGTCCCTTTTTCCTTTTTTTAAATAGTATAAATAATCGATTAATAATTTAATGTAATTTTAAAAACTAAAACAGGATCTGGCTTCTCCGATGTGAGGATTTGCTGCTTTTCTTTGTTTTGTGTCGTTGCAAATTGGATATTTTTGGGGTTTTGACTGTTGTTTGGACAAAGAAAAGACATTAAATGAATCAACAATTTTGATAATTAGTTGCTTAAATATTTTTTTTAAGCAAACATGCCAAAAATTCACTAATTGCAGCAAGTGTGAATATTTTCAGATTTTGTTTGTCTTACATGATATTTTGGGGATTTGGACTGTAGGTCGGTCAAAACGAGACATTTAAAGCCTTGCTCTTGGATTTGGGAAAATTGTAACCTCACAATTAATCGAATAAAGTATTGTCAGATTAATTGCTAAAGAAAACAACGGTTGTCGCCCTAATTTGTGTAGAAAAGTAGTATTTTATGAGTTGGTCTATTTCCCAGACATAATTAATTATCTTCTCTCTGATTGTAGTTTTGTTTTTCCGCAGCAGATGTCGCTGTTGGAGCTTTAATTTGGTTCGCCTGTGTTTTCTCTGACAGGAAACCCACCGTCAACCGCAGAAATTGAAATTGAAGTAACTGTGGTGGTCTTTTCTCACACTCGCTCTCTCTCTGTTAATGTCTCTCGCCCCGTGCAGGTCCCCATGATAGTGAAAGCTCTTCACAAGCAGCTGAAGGAGAAAAGTGTAAAAACCCGTCAGTGTTGTTTCAACATGTTGACTGAGCTGGTGAACGTCCTCCCAGGAGCCCTGACGCAGCACATCCCAGTACTAATTCCAGGTAATACTACACCACCGCTACTACTACTATTACTACTGCTACTATATTCATTTCTGTGAACAGACATTTGATCTGGATCTCTCGCTCTCAATATCTCTACTGTTGTCCTTTTAGCAGTATTGCAGTTTACTTAGTATACAATATTCTTAATAAGGCCTGTCACAATAACTTCTGAAATTATTGCGTAAAATGATATTATTGTCATTTTAAGACCACTTATATCACGGTAATATAATTGCAGAATATTGCAAGTACGCGCTTTCAAAGAGCAACTTATTTTTTTATGCATAAGAATATTCAGTTACAAACTTTCTATACAATCGTTGGGGGAAAAACGGCAATTAAAACACGAGTAGCCTCGAGTAACACGTTATCTTGACCTGTCGCTGTCTGCTGTGTGTGCGGACGAGCTGCCTCAGCAGCTGCAGAAATACCTTCACTGTCCATTAATGATGTTTTAAAGCCTATTTAGTTTCTGCAGAACAAATGTAGGCTACGCACCGTATAAAACCTAAGTCAGATGTTCACTGGATTGATTCTGATCCTTCTGCAGTGCCTGCTTTTCTTTTGATAGAATATTTTTATTTTCTCTAATTCTCTTGGTTGCTACTTGTCAATAAGGATCTCTGACGGGGAAATTATTAAATTCAGTGTAAACGGATTTTTACTTTCACCCAGGCAGCTGTTATTTATTTAAGGAAACGATCATCTTTTCTTTTAGGCTCTTAAATTATATTTGTGGAGCGACTGTTAAAATGTCGTAACATCGGTTTGTTTGTTTTTCAGGTATCATCTTCTCTCTGAACGATAAGTCCAGCAGCTCCAACCTCAAAATCGACGCTTTGGCCTGTCTCCACGTCATCATGGTCACGCACCCCGCTCACGCCTTCCACGCCCACGTCCCCGCCCTCGTCCCGCCCGTGGTGGCGTGCGTGGGAGACCCCTTTTACAAGATCACCTCCGAGGCTCTGCTCGTCACCCAGCAGCTCGTTAAGGTAGGAGAGTCAAACCTGCGGCTCTTCAACCTCTAATGTCACATGATGAGTTTACAGCTGCCCTTCGCTCTCTCCTCCAGGTTATCCGACCTCTGGACAGCCAATCGGAGGCCTCCGACAGCTTTGACCCCTCCCCCTACATCAACGACCTGTTCACCTGTACAATCAAACGCCTGAAAGCCGCCGACATTGACCAGGAAGTCAAAGAACGAGCCATCTCCTGTATGGGACAGATCATCTGTAACCTAGGTAACCGCCGTCCGTCAGTCACTGTGATGTGGCGTTAACTACGATGCAGCTTCCTCTTGGTTTGACCTGCTGGTTTGTCGTCTTGCCATCTTGTTGTGTAGGTGACCGGCTGCCCGCTGAACTTCCTGGAACGCTGTTGATCTTCTTAGAACGCCTCAAGAACGAGATCACCAGGCTCACGACGGTGAAAGGTAAGCCACGCCCTCCAGGTTCACGACTGTGGAAGCTGCACACTTGTAACCATGATACGGTGTTTTGTACTCTGTATTTGTGTTTTTTTTTTTTGCGAAACACCATCTGGCTCAAGTGCATTTGCCCCAATTGTCACGCCAATTTTAACTGAATTTTGAGAAACTCAAAAATGCAAAATAATGCGCGTTTCCATCCACCGCTGTGCAAATATTAGGAGTTGGTTTGTCAAGAACTGCTGCTGGAGCAGTTTTTTCAGTTGGGTGCCATCAAACCGTTGTATAAGAAAAAGACTGAGTTGACGTAGTTAAATAAGCTGCACACAGATCTGCTGTTTCATGTACGTCATTTATTTTATATGTGTTTTCCATTGTTTTGCTTTCATCAATACGCCAACTTTTCCTCCTCCTGCCAAGCATATCAACTCAATATTTGGTGTAATTGTCAAGAAATGAACTGTTTAAATTTTTAATAATATAATCGATAGGCTCCTGGCGTGATCTCAGCTGCTCTTTGATAATTTACTGGTGAATATGAAATCCTTACATCCTGGTGCGTTGAGACAGAAGGCAAAGAGAATTTTCCGTTTTGCGTCATTTGCGAGAATTTGACTGTCGTTTGTGTTTAATCGCGGCAAATGGACCAGCTGCAGAGATGTTAGCTGTTAGCATAGCTAGCAGTTGTCGCACCGGCCGTGTCTGTGTGGTTGTGTTCAGCTCGGCGTCTGACTGAAGTCCGATAGTCAACAGAAACTCCAGTTGTTTCTGTTATTTCCCTGCGGTCTCTCTAATTTTTCCTCTTCCTCTGTGCGTTTTATTAAGTAGATACATGAAGCCCCGGGACAAGAATACATCTTTCACACAAGTTGAAACTCGTTGAACTCATTTGGTTGCACCACACCGGGCTAGTTTGTGTGTAATCGTGTCTCTCCATGGACCTGGCATGACATCGCGCTACTATTTGTTGAACATTGGTTTGCCTGAAGCTAAAACTCCTGTTTACATTGGACATCTGAACTGCAACAGCACAGTCTCTGATCTCACATCTATACAATAACAATTTTTAAATGTATGTGAATGAAAGTGAGCAAAGGCAGTATTTTAATAGATTTTGGTCCTATTTTATGACTCAGCAGATGCAGACTGTTTGATTTGTTTTGATGTTTCAACTGTAATGACAAAGGCCTTTCATGTTTTTACTTATTTGTGCCGACACGAAGGCAAAATGTGTCAAAATTAAAATGTTGGCTTAAAATAGACACCAGGTTTTTCCTATTTCTCTGAAGTTACTCTGATGTCCTGATTGTTTCTGTGGCAGCTCTGACGCTGATCGCCGGCTCTCCTTTGAAAATCGACCTGCGGCCGGTGCTCCCCGACGCCGTTCCCATCCTCGCCTCCTTCCTCCGCAAGAACCAGCGAGCCCTGAAGCTCTGCACACTGGCCGCTCTGGACATCCTGCTCAGAAACTACAGGTAACGCTCACACACACCTGTCGGCCACAGCTGTCAGCACCCCCTCCTTCCTGTCAGTAACACTGCGTTTAAATGTGTTTCAGCTCCGCGGTGACTCCCGTCATGGTGGACGCCGTGCTCGCCGAGCTACCTCCTCTCATCTCTGAGAGCGACATGCACGTGTCTCAGATGGCGCTGAGCTTCCTGTCCACGCTGGCGGTGACTCACCCGTCCTCACTCGGTCAGCTGAGCGGAGGGAACATCCTCCAGCAGCTCATCGCGCTGGTTCGATCCCCGCTGCTGCAGGGCGGAGCGCTCGCCGCCATGCTCGACTTCTACCAGGTACAACGGGAACATGGTTTTTATTTGGTGTTAGCCACCAGAGATCACCAGAATAGTTATAGCGCTGGCAGGAGGCATTATCAGGGTTCTCAAGCGTCCTGGAAAACCTGGAAAACAGGTGACCAATTTTCCAGTCATAGAAAACACATGGAAAATGAAAGAAAAGTAAAATGTCTTGTGTTGTCCTGGAAAATTATTTTAGCATTATGTTGTGAACAGCCCCCCGACTCACATCACATGTGTTTTAAGTTATTGCGGCACACAGCAGCTGACATGCTAGCAGACAGGGCTAGGGCCCGTGTCCACCAAAGCGTTTTTTAACAGCTGAAAACGCCTAGCTGGGAGCGCTAGGGTGCGCTTTGGAGGCGCAGCGTTTTTTTCCCCGAGACGCTGTATGCTATGATACATAATTTCCGTGGAGGTGGTGTGCTGCAAGTGGAGACGCATCGTTTCATTCAAGAGCTGAGTTGGCTCGGTGTGGCGTTATTCTCGCCCCTCCTGCACTGTGATTGGAAAAAGTGAGAGTGACGAGCGCTGCGTTTTTCCCAAAGTTGAACATTTTTCAACTCTCGGCGACCGGAAAAAGACGCTCAGCGCCTCGTCACGCTGCTGCTGTGTTTACCATGCTGTAAAAACGCAGCGCTCCCATTGCAATGAATTGAAAAAAGACGCTGGCCTTAGGGGAAAAACGGGCCCTTAACCTCCTTCGGGTTGCTGTGCGTTGCCACCACCAGTCCACTAGAAGGCAAAATAACTACAATGGTCCTATAGAACACAAAAAGCTTTTCAAAAGAAACACAAAAAAATTACAAGGGCAATACTATTAAAAAATAACAAAATTAAAACAAGGTGAGATCAATTTGTCATAATTTCTACTCATGTAATAGATGGTTTCATAGATACGTGATAGCCACAGACTGCAAAACTTTAAAATTAGACTTCCGCAGAGAGGAGCATGTTAATGTATGACATGATGGTCTGTGATACCAGCTAGTTCATCCCTGGAAATTCCTTGAAAATGATCTTTAGAATATTTGGGAACCCTGAAAATGTTTTTGACTTGTATGTACACACGCACGTCCGTCCATCCAACTTCATGAACTTGATATCTCAGGACCGCCTTGAAGGAACTTCATCAAATTTGGAACAAACGTCTTATTAATTATTGATAAATTGTCTCAAATAAAGGCCTGGTTTCCGCTTCAGGTTGGGTTAATAAAACCCCTGATTGTTTGAGATTTATTCCTTAAACATGAATAACTGTGTGTTTTCAGGCTTTGGTCGCCACCGAGACTGCTGGTCTGGGTTACATGGACCTGCTGAGGATGCTGACCGGTCCGGTTTACTCCCAGAGTGCCGCTCTGCCTCACAAACAGGCCTACTGCTCCATCGCTAAATGTGTTGCCGCTCTGACCAGAGCCTGTCCCACCGAGGGCCCCGCTGTGGTCGGACAATTTATCCAGGTAACCCACCTGTCTATCCTACGTGTACCGTAGCTCCGCCCCTGCCCAGATTAACGTTTGGTTAACATCTTAGAGTAGGTGTCAAATAAAGTTTTTGTCCCTGACTGATAGGACGTGAAGAACAGCCGCTCCACAGACTCCATCAGACTGCTCGCTCTGCTCTCATTGGGCGAGGTGGGACACCATGTGGACCTCAGCAACCAACCAGAGCTCAAGACAGTCATCCTGGACGCTTTCTCCTCCACCAGTGAAGAGGTAACGCCCGTCTTTCAGATCCAAGCTTCAAGCTAAATGCTAACATGCTGATGTTTAGAAGGAATACTGTTCACTTCTTAATTAGGCAAGTCATCCACATTCAGTGTTTTCCTTCCATTTCTTTCTCTCTTCCTGCTCATATTGCAGTTTGAATTGGCGAGTGGAAACGCGTAGTTCAATAATGAATCGATTGATCAACAGACAAACATTATTTGGTTGAAGCTTCTCAGTGAGGATTTGCTGCTTGTCTTTATCTTATGTGAAAGTAAACTTAGTATCTTTGGGATTTGGACTGTTGGTCGGACCGAAGATGACTGTTACAGTCGTTAAGACTACCTGTGGCCGAGACTGAACGACCATCATTGGCATCTTCACCTAAGGTCAATAGGTTACGTTTGTTGAGTTTCCTGGGAAGAGATGAAAGGACAGCATTGTAAGTGGGGGATAAGTGGTGGCGTAGACCCCTCCTCTGTTCAATGACGGCTTCTCCACCCTGGTGTAGATGCTTCCTTGACACCTCTTTCAAACCATCCATCATCTCTGTCTAAAATGTGCACCTGGTGGTCCTCAAACGAGTGTCCTCTGTCCTTCAGATGTAAGTAGACTGCAGAGTCTTGACCTGAGGAGTTGGCCCTTCTGTGTTGAGCCATGCGTTTGTGTAGTGGTTGTTTAGTCTCCCCAATATACAGGTCTGTGCATTCCTCACTGCATTGGACCGCATACACTAG
>NC_060172.1:1024816-1075107 GCF_021292245.1 Micropterus dolomieu | reverse complement strand
TATATTGCAGTTTGAATTGGCGAGTGGAAACGCGTAGTTCAATAATGAATCGATTGATCAACAGACAAACATTATTTGGTTGAAGCTTCTCAGTGAGGATTTGCTGCTTGTCTTTATCTTATGTGAAAGTAAATCTTTGTTCATTCAATATGTGCTCCTTTCTGACTGCCAAAGCTAAAAAAAATAACCTGCTCAAGTTGATCGGTTGTGTGTTGTGTCCAGTCTTTTGGCGCATTCCTATTCAAAGCAAATTAAATTTTTGTGTCGCTTGAGTGAATTTGATCTAAATGATGCCGAAAGAACTAAAACTTGATGCCGACTTGTTAAACATATGAATTCATGCTTTGTCAGGTCTGTCAGCAAGATGACAAGGAAACAACTTTTAAAATGCTTGTTTTCTGAATGGAGTTCTGATCCATCAGTGCCATGCTAACTTGTTTCACGGTAAAGTACGATAGCTTGAATTAAGTAACAGACACACATTTTCTGAACTCAGCAGGTAGTTCCACTTCCTCGCAAAATTTTCTCCAAGCAGCCTCCTGTGTCGTCCGTTTCTTATACATTTGAGAGAGAGAGATCTCTGAAGCAGTAGTATCACAGAGCTCTGGGTTCCCACTGAATGGATCGCTGCTGAGAAGCACGAGTTGAGATGAATCAACAGAAATTATGATTTAAAAAGTCAATTTAATAAAAGCAATTAACTCTGAGCTCCTGCCGCCTGGAAAAGGCTCATTATCGGAGCAGAATCTGGTCTGATTGTGGGTGTTTATTTGACCAAAAGCTTCACCGCCGCTCCCGGCGCTCTCCCACACAGCTCCCAGTCACTCAGCAGCTGTCGGCTGGCGAGCAGAGACTGTGTGCCGCCACCATTAGGATGAAGAGATGAAGACAGATGATCTGTGAAACTACAAGTCTAATTCCATAACGTGTTGGTGGACGTTAACCTGTGTCTCTCTCTCTCTCTCCCCGCCTATGTGTCTTTCAGGTGAAGTCTGCGGCCTCCTATGCACTGGGCAGCATCGCTGTGGGGAATCTTCCGGAGTATCTGCCCTTCGTCCTGCAGGAGATCTCCTCCTCCAAGAGACAGTACCTGCTGCTGCACTCGCTCAAAGAGATCATCAGTAAGGGCAGCTCAGAAACTTTGTCAATAAACGTGTGTGTGTTTGTCTGCATTGGTTTTAATGTGCGCGTCTGTGTTGAGGTTCGGCGTCTGTGTCCGGTCTGAAGCCGTATGTGGAGTCTGTTTGGTCGCTGCTGCTCAAACACTGCGAGTGTCAAGAGGAAGGAACCAGGAACGTGGTGGCCGAGTGTCTGGGGAAACTGACGCTGATCGATCCCGAAACGCTGCTGCCACGCCTCAAAGGATACCTGCTGTCAGGTAATCAATACTCTGATCATTAATCAATAAGCGCCGCTGCCACGCCTCAAAGGATACCTGCTGTCTGGTAATCAATACTCTGATCATTAATCAATAAGCGCCGCTGCCACGCCTCAAAGGATACCTGCTGTCAGGTAATCAATACTCTGAATAGTAATCACTTAATCTTGCTGATCGATCATGAAAGGTAAATTTCAAACCCAAAATCCTTTTTGAATGGATTGATTTGGTTGGGAAATGAAGTATAATCAATACATGTGTATAGTAAGAGAGAGTTCCCTTATGTGTTGAGAGATAATCAATAAGATCTGTACATGTCTATTTTGTAAATTACGTGATTAGCCTGGATGTAGGTTTATCAATCAATCAATAAATCTTTACACCCTTCTGCTAATGGGACTTATTGATTGTTGAAGTCTTCCTGGAAACGGTGAATCTGTACTGGTGGGGGAAAAAAAAAAAAAAAATCAAACTCCAACCAATAGGAACGTTGAAATTTTGTATAAGTCCCGCCCCTCTGCTGCTCCTATCGAATCAAACTGCATCTCTCTCCTAAATCTGTTGCTCATTGGTTTACCGATCAGAATGTGTGAACCAATAAGTATGTAGATGAAACATTTGTTGGACCTGAAGCAGTCATCTGATGATTGATGACTGAAATATGGATTACCGATTTGTTTCTGTGTGTGTAGGTTCGTCGTACGCCAGGAGCTCCGTGGTAACAGCAGTGAAGTTCACCATCTCCGACCAGCCACAACCCATCGACCCACTGCTGAAGAACTGCATAGGTAAAAATGTATTTTATTGATCGCGGATTACAAATACATTAACAATTCATTAACCTTAAAGAAGACCTATTATACTGCTTTTCCAGTCCTATATTGTAGTTCTGTGACTCTTGTATGGAAGCTTTGCATGATTCAAAGTTCAAAAAAATATTTTTCTTACACTGTCCCTTGATGTAGGCCTTAATTTCAGCGTCTGTCTGAAACAAGCTGCAGATGCTCCTGTCTCTTTAAGGCCCCCCTCTTAAAGCCCACTGTCTTCTGATTGGCCTAGATCATGTTACCAGGCTATTGTTGTTGCTGGGCGGAACAGGCAGACTGAGTGTTGTTGTCCCGTTGCTATGGGAGCAAATGACCATATATGGAACAGCGGCTCCGCCTGGCTCCAAATGTCTTAGAACGGGAGCCCTTGGTAGAAAGAGCAGTTCAAAACAGAGCGATGAGAAAAGGAGGAAATCTGAGGTTTTGGCTCACAGGGATTTCTTATAAATACTTTAACCTCATTATTTGAAGCTTTGACCATGTTTAACCTGAACATCCCACGTTGTAACGTTGTAGAGAAGTCATAAAATGTGGAAAAGCATAGTAGGTCTCCTTTAAGAAGGATAAAAATCTAACTTCTCTGTCTCTTGATTTGTCTTTGTTTTTTTGTTTTTCTCAGGTGATTTCCTGAAGACGCTAGAGGACCCGGATCTGAACGTACGCCGCGTTGCCTTGGTAACGTTCAACTCCGCCGCCCACAATAAACCCAGTTTGATCCGAGAGCTGCTGGACTCTGTTTTACCGCAGCTGTACAACGAGACCAAAGTCAGGAAGGAGCTGATCCGAGAGGTGAGACAAACTGGATTACACCTAAATATTTAAAATCACAGATACATCAGGGAGACGGGTGTTTGTTCTGCAGTGTTTCCCGGTAGATGTTTGACGGCGTTTTGTTGTAGGTGGAGATGGGTCCGTTCAAACACACGGTGGATGATGGTTTGGACTTGAGGAAGGCTGCATTTGAGTGCATGTACACTCTGCTGGACAGCTGCTTGGACCGGATCGACATCTTTACCTTCCTCAACCACGTAGAGGACGGCCTAAAGGACCACTACGACATCAAGGTGCGACCACATACTACTACTACTAGTATTTAACTGCTATACCTTTTCAAAAGTATTGATTTTCAGTGTTTCCCATTAATTAATGAGACCATGGCGACCCACCACAGTCTAATTTGTTTCGCCACAGTTTCAAAATAAACCGAAAATATTTTTACACATCTCATTATAACATTAGACTTCTAACGTTGTGAGCTCATACGCTCACACACTTTGGCATTTGACTCAAGACAACCACTTTTCTAGGTAACTACGGTAACGTTAAAGGTCTATTTCTGTCACTCGTTTCTGAGAAGGCGATGAAGCTAGCCGCACCTAAATTTGGAATGCACACGTATTCAAGCCTTTATGGTAATCAATACCTGATCTAATCAATAAGCGCTGCTGCCACGCCTCAAAGGATACCTTTCTGAGAAGGCGATGAAGCTAGCCGCACCTAAATTTGGAATGCACACGTATTCAAGCCTTTATGGTAACTGAAGCGGACCAGAGCGAGCCGACAGGCAATAAACAATTTAGTTCCCTCCATTATTTTCTCGATTATTGATGTATTAAAGGATAATTACGGTGTTTTCCAACCTGCACCTTATTTTCCCATGTTTTACTTCCCTATATGATTAATTGGGACGACATTTTTTGAAACTGGTCCAGTAATGAGCGAGCGTGCTGCGTTCGACAACAGTGAAACAAGGCTGCCATAGAGCTTCTTCTGACTCTGACAGACTCAAATTGTTATTACAAATGTCTGACAACACTATGGAAAGGATCCCTGCAGAGAGAGTTAGTTCAGAGTTAACGAGAAACAGTCACTACATCAATCTCATCAAAACCTGCCAGACTCCCTTGACAAAAACAGTAATTTTACCTCACAGAACACGGGGGTTGCTGGTCTATCGCTGCTTTGTTTGTGTTATTGTGTGACTTTGGTGTTTTTTAAAGGGTTAAAATGTAATGCCAATCTGAGCCTATCGATGGCAAAAACACGCACTTTAGTGGGAGAAATATATATTTCAAGTGTTTAAGAGAGCTAAGCAGCCTTCAGATTTTTCCATCTTTGTTGAAAATATTCGGTCAGTGAAGGAGATTATTCGGTTTGCGCAACCCCTGAAATACCCTGTCAATACTGTTGACGTTGTCAACGTTTACAGATTTTGTTGGTACGATTATTGTCAGAGAAGAAGAGATATGTAAGTATTATTAATATAAGAGGAATATTAACTTTTATCCACCAGGGGAAATTGTTATAAAGGAGGGGACTAAACTGAACTGTTACTGTCATCAACTCTCATCCGTACATGTGTTTTAGTGAAAATGTGAATAAGAAATTGAGTGCAGTGTTAACTGAAATGCAGTTAATTGGCAGCCTGTAGTCCTGAAAGTCTATAAGCTCCTGATGTTTGTTAGTGTTTGAAACCAGGCAACATTTTCTCAACTTTGTTTTTGTTTTCTGCAAGTTGCCACAGTTTCGTTCCGTGCAACAGAAACAGTCGGTGTTTGCGGAGCCTTTACGATTAACCGTGACGTTTTGCAGCGCGGTTAATAGTGAAATCCGGTAATCGCTGCATCCCTAGATCCGATCAGCCTTCGTATCGACTGCTCCCACACCTGGTACCAGGCGCTAAGTCTGTTCTGATGCTGGTGTTTCCAGATGCTGACGTTCCTGATGCTGGCCAGGCTGTCGTCCCTGTGTCCCAGTGCTGTTCTGCAGAGACTGGACAGACTGGTGGAGCCACTGAGAGCCACCTGCACCACCAAGGTACACAACACTACACAAACACACACATGCTCCACCAGCATCACATGACAAAGGCAGTGGAGTTTCTATAATGTCTTCTGAGCATCTTTGTCAAGTCTCAGGTGAATCCTGAGGCTCAAAAGACGCTATCAGCAGGATTCGTGTCTCTATACTTAAAAACAAACATGCTGTCTGTTTCCACATGTTTGATGCCAGTTTATGGTCTGCAGATATTTTTGTTGTTTCTGTGTTTCCAGCGATGAAAGAAATACTCAGATCTTGTACTTAAAGTAAAAGTTGTGATACCAAAGAAAAAATACAAGTAACTGCCCGGCATCCAAAATGTACTAAACGTTCAATAGAAATGGTATTAAAATATACTTAAAGTAACAAAAGTAAAAGTACTCATCATGCAGACCGGCCCATTTCACATTAATATACAGGATATTTTAGTACTGGATTATAATTATTGATGCGTGTTCATCACTTTAATGTTGCACATGGTAAAGGTGAAGCTCATTTTATGACTTAATAATGCTTGGGAGTTTCATTAGTTGATTTTTGTCAGTAATTGTAGTCTGGAAAAGAACTAATGACTAATGTCAAACAAACATAGGAGAGTAAAAAATAAATTTCCTCTGAGATGTAGTGGAATTGAAGTATACTTGAGGACAGTACTTTAGTGTATAACTGATTCTCAGTCCCAGGATCTACTTTTTAAGGAACTAAAATTTTCCTTCAGCCTGTTGTGTGTTTCCACAGCGGTCTGAAGATCTGCAAAAATTATCCAGCTGACGATGTTCTTACTGTGACGTACGCCTGAGCGTCGGAGCAACGTGATTTCTAACGAGCTTTATTACCTGTGGCAATCAGCTGTTTGTTTTTGGAGAGGAGGAGACAGACGTCTGCTCGTTGTAGAAACCTCCTGACTGATGAAAACTTCAAATAACTCCGGAACCAGTATTTTAGCTGAGCTCCATCAGCTGTTAGCCGTAAGATATTAATCTAATGCACACGTGCGATCTCAGGCCGACGTCGGCGAGTCTTGTGGGTGCTATCTGGGTGTTCATTGTGATTTATTGGTTTGCAAATGTCACAGAGGCGAGCAGTAGTAGCAAAACAGCCGACATGCTCAACTGAAAGTGAGTAGCCTCCACTCGACCATTCAGAAATGCACTGCAAGGCAAGCCCCACCCCCCAAAGTACCAGCACTACTACACCCCAACCAGGGACCTTTTCTCGGGTCCCTTGAACTTTAGCCGTGTTTCGACCGAAGTACCCAGGACTTTTAAATCCCCAGATCTCTTTTCAAGGAATTAAAAGGTTCCTTCAGCCCACTGTTGTGTGCGTTTCCACCGTGGTGTAATGACATGTGAAGATTAGCCAAATTAACCAGCTGCTGTAGGCCTGCACACCGTAGCGATGCACAGGTATCATTATTTGTAACCACTATCCATGAGCAACATTTATAATTGAACGTCAGATTTGAGTGGAATATAATGGAAAAACTACAGGCTGTGCTTGGCCATTAAAGCAGCTTATTTTGTGCGGGAGCATAATGGAGAGACGCACGATAGAGATCGTTACACATTTAATAATGAACTGGATAAAACCATCAAGTTCATAAAATAACTCCAGCACAGGAAAGAAAGAAACGCAAACATGAAATCGCGACAGTTTTTAAGGTTATTAAAACATATCCACTCACGTCTGTGTCCGCCTGAGCGTCGGAGGAACGGGATCTTGAGATGAAACGATTAACTGTTTAACGGTAAAACATGGTAAAATTCCCGACGGTTATTATTACTGTACACATTTTAATTACCATTATAACCGGTAATTATTATTATAATCTCACAGCAAACACTGTCCAGCGTCACCCAGAAGCAGGCGCGCATTTGCAGAATGCAGCGTGGGTTTGTTTGGGTCAATGACGGTTTTTCAGTCACTCTGAAGTCTGTTCGTACTTTAGTTTTTATAAGAGTGCTGAGGGAAACTTGATTGAAGAAAATAACCTTATAGTGAACGCAGGGTGAGTTAAGTTTTAGCTTTGGTTTGTCTCTCTGACTTGCTAACAGCGTGTAAACTGAAGCTCTCAGTGTTAGCTGCTCTTGTAAAAACGCTACACGTTGTTCTGCTGCTGTGTGTCGGCAGAGTCTATTCGTCCACTGCACATGAGAACACGTTATGCAGTTTAGTCAACCAACCAGCATATCTAGAAACGCTACAGACTCCTCTGTATTATGTCAGTTTTGGGGCTCATTGCAGTTACTGTCTTCTAAAGACTTATTTCTTTTCATGTAATTGTCCACGGGGCCATTATATTACCTATAAAATCTTGATAATATACACTTTATGATTTTTATGTTTACAAAAGGTAATTAATAAAGGTATTTTTTAAGCAAACAAAATGGCAATTGTATTTGCAGTTTTCAATATAAAACTTGTTGAAGTGGTTTCAGTGTGCGTTTCACTACATTTGAATCTTTTTTGGCACATTTTTACAACACCGTGATAATTTTGGTGTAATCATGATATGAAATTTTCATCCCTAGCTCTGTGTAAAAACCTCCTGACTGATGAAAAACTTAAAACAACAACCCCTGACCCAGTATTTAGCGTAAATCCATCAGCTGTTCGCTGTAAACAAAACCTTTAATGCCGACGTACGATCTCAGGCGGACATCGGCGAGACTTCTATCTATCTGCTTTATGACTGTTGATTGTGATTTACGGTGGAAAAGAAGAGCAGTCGGAGGAAAACAGCCGACATGCACCCATTCAGAATTTCACTGCAAGGCAAGCCCCACCCGCCCAAAGTACCGGTACTTTTGGAAAGTACTCCTATCCCCACATTTATTTTGTTTTTAGTTTTATTTTTATAATTCTATATATTGTGCTGAAAATTGGAAGTGAGGTCATTATAATAATTGATACCAGACACCTTATTAACGCACAACCTGAAACGTCTGTGTGTCTGATGGACTGTTGTTAACGAAAAGCTAAAAATGAGTCCAGTGAGTAGATTTTTGTTTTCTTTATGTTTTTAGTACAATAAATTTCTCTTTTTAATGTCGACATTTTGAGCGGACGAGTACAAAAGTGTCCCGTGTCTCTGCAGGTGAAGGCGAACTCGGTGAAGCAGGAGTTCGAGAAGCAGGACGAGCTGAAGCGGTCTGCGATGCGAGCCGTCGTGGCACTGCTGACTATCCCCGAGGCCGAGAAGTCGCCGCTGATGTCAGAGTTTCAGTCCCAGATCTCGTCCAATCAGGAGTTGGCGGCCATCTTTGACTCCATCCAGAGGGACTCCAGCACCGCCAACATGGAGTCCATGGACACCAGCTAAAGAGATGGACAAAACAAATTCCCCACGATGCAACGTGGCACCACCCCGCTGCTGGAGCGCTAACCCTGCAGCATGTTTTCATGACAACAGGACCGCACACACACTCACACAAACACACACACACACACACTTGTAGTGACACACACACCCTCTCTAGCGATCGATCGTTCCATGATGCATTGCACTGAAATCAGCTGTTGGAAAAGAAAGGAAGAAGACGGACGTACGGCTCGCGCACACGGACAAAACGGACAAAAACAAAGAACAAAAAATAAACAAAACAAAAAAATTAATTCCAGAAAAATAAGTTCCATACGAGGCTTGGAAGCTCCTCCCACTTCCTGTTTGTTTTTCTAGCGAGGTCATCTGATTGGCTGATCTCCCTGTTCATCATCATTCTTTTTTTGTTTGTTTCTCTTTTTTTTTTTTCGTTATTCCAGAAAGTTCCACAGGTACTGTAACCTGATTGGCCGCTGCTGAGTGACTGACAGTTGGCGTGTTATCAAAAAGTGACCAATGGGAAAACGGCCTTTTCCTGCCTGAGGCTGTGGTGACCAATTGGAGAAGGGGC
Organism: Micropterus dolomieu; assembly: GCF_021292245.1. Lineage (NCBI taxonomy): Eukaryota > Metazoa > Chordata > Actinopteri > Centrarchiformes > Centrarchidae > Micropterus > Micropterus dolomieu. The sequence goes on along the minus strand of NC_060172.1, from coordinate 1,066,189 downwards.
TCGCTCTATTTTTTTTTTGCGAATGATGACGAGGGGGGTGGGCGGGGATGACGACGGGTGGCGGGGTTTTACTGTTTGTGGACCAATCAGCTTCTTTGTTTCCCCTGATTCAATAGACCCGCCCTCGACCCCCTTCACTCCTCCTGAAGGAAGGAACGAGGGGAGATTATTGGACCAGGTCCGACCTGACCGGACCGGACGATACTAACGTCCTGTGTGCAACGTTAACGCAGTGTGTAACACAATGCAACCATATTCTTGAACCCCCCCCCCCCCACCACCATGTCAGCCTGGCTGCCCCAAACCAGTTTGGTTTACTGTACTCTAGTCTGGTTTGATCTGGTAAAACCGGGTCTTGTCTGGTTTAATCTGGTCCGGTCAGGACGATCCACAGTTGTTTATCGCCCAAGAAAAATAAAAAGGTCCATTTCTGCCTGCCTTCATACTCTGACTCTTACTTTCTTTTTGTATCTGTAGTGTCAAAGTGATTTTCAGACGTGTGTGTGTGAGGATTTCGGTAACTTTCTGTGAGTTTTTAGGACTCGAGACAAAAATGATCAACGCAGCTGCAGCAGCAGTGGATGTGACATGGAGCTCATGGAGGCGATTAAGGGGATAGTTTCTCCAAACTGGGGGAACGCTGCTCGCCATCTACTGCAGGTAACACACTGATTATATAAGTACCTCCAACCTAAATCACAACATAGGTTGTTTATCCATCCCAAAACGCCACACGAGCATTAAGTACCTTACATCACACTACAGTAAACATGTGGTTAACGTTGTGAAACCATTGTAGTTTGGGCATGTGTAGACGCCAGCGACTACTTGGTTTGTAAGTCACATGACAAACGTCAGTAACGGTATTAAAGGGGACTCAAACACACCTCTCCTGTGTGAAATAGTGGGGTTTGACCCGTCCAACCACACCATCCACCGCCTGACTTCCTCCTTTGCTACCGTTATACAGCAAGTAGAGGTTGCTGCCCCAATAAACCTAAATATGGGTTGTAATAACGTGCTGCGCAAACAGCCTTTTTTTTTTGACGTTTTTCTATTGAGGACAGTTTCATATTCTATCTCATGCAGTCCCACTTCAAAAATCCCAAACTGTCCCTTTAAGGTGCTTTAAAGCCATACTGCACTTCATATTCAGTGTGAGTTACACTTCCCCAGGATATCATTATCTCTCATGTGCTTCCTGAATAAATGTCCAGAAATGCGCTTAGAAATCAAAGAAACTGGAGAACTTGCCAGTGATTGTTGTCTGTACATACATGAGGTCACAGAAAACAGGAGCTGCTAAAATATCAACAAATGTTGGCAAATAAAATGGAGAATAACTCACTTTATACCCGCTTTGTTAGCGTTTAGCTCAAAGCACCATTGTGTCTAAGTACAGCCACCTTACAGAGCTGCTAAATGCAAGATGTACTGGAGGTATCAAAAGTACTCAGTATTCAGAAAAATAAAGTTTAATATTATATGTCCTTTTTATTGTTCAACTCTTACTGATTTTATTGTTGTATTTGGTCGAGTCTGAACTAATTTGAGCTATTTTAAATATAGTTTGGTAGTCAACGTTAAAAAATGTAACATTTTATTTTAAGTCTGAGCTTAGTGTGTAAATAATATAAAGTAAATAGGAACTTAAGCTGTGAAATGTATATAGTATATTTCTCTCTGAAGTTCATTGAAGTATGAAGTATTCAGGTAAAGTTCAAGTACTTTAAATTTGTACTGAAGTTGAGTACTTTCCACTTCTAGCTCATGCAAGTAAAAGATATGATTTGGCAGTAGTTGAAGTATAATTTGTAGCAGCAGAGGGAGCCAGAATACTACAGTAACTGTATACACTGATTGAAAGACACTCTTCGCCCTGAGCTTAGCTTGACAGGCTCTACCAAATGAGATGTTTCAAGACTCTCCTTACCTGAGAGCCTGTATTCAGGGTCCAATAAGCCTGCAGAGCTTTCCACGGGTAAGAATTAAATAAACAACATCCTGTTCACAGTAAGAAGCTCAGCCTTGATTGGCTGTTTTAATGAGGCAGAAACTCGTTAGCAGGCAAACAAGATGAATGACGCTCGTTCATCTGGTCTCCTAGCAACAGCTGAATTGATGAGTTTGGTATTGCACCCAGGCTGATCATTGACATGGTGATGATCTTTTTCTCCCCTCTTTTGAAGTTCAGTAATATATTCTGGCCTGATGGACGGATGCTGTTAAACCCTCTGTGTCGCCGTCACTAAATCTTTTTAAAACGAAAAAGACTTCATAACGAAGTAAAATAAGATGCTTGATGTATATTTAATAAAATCTTTCTATCCTAAAAGGTTCAGTGTATAATATTTATATATAGTACCTATTGACAGAAATGAAATAGAAGATCCATAACTATGTGGTGTATAAAGACCTTACATAATGAACCGTTATCTTTTTATTACCTTAGAATGAGACATTTCTATCTACATACTTACATGGAAGTAACCATGATGCGCCGCCATGTTTCTATAGTAGCCCAAATGTATGATTGAGTATGTTTCGTCACTACGTTGAATATGTAAGAAGAATAGGCAGAAGTAGTAGTACTAGTTGTAGTAGTCGTGTGGTTTATTAGAAGTAAGAAGTGACATTTGGACAAGGGAAAGGGAGGGGCTGAGTGGTGAACTGATGGTGAACTCCTCCTTAAATCTTTATTGCAAAAAGAGGAATAAAGTGTACATGGGACATAAAGAAGTATATAGAACAGTGTACAAATATAGGAAGAAGAAGACACAAACAATGAAAGGGGGGGTCCCCAGGAAAAAGGGCAATACTTTATTTCTGTTATAATTCTATTCATAAGTAGCAAAGGGACAGAATGTATGATGTAATGTTAGTTTTAGGGGTCCCTGATGTGAACAAATTTGAGAACCACTGGTCTATAATTATATAAAAATATTAAAAGAGTACTATATGTTGACAGTTTTTAGCATTTTTGTTGTTGGATTTAGGAATTAAATTGTATTTTCTCCATGGAGAAAATCAAAGTTTTTTGTGTTTTTTTTTTTTTTTTACTGCTGAATTTTACAATTACCATTAGAATTGATACATTTATTACAAAGTACTTATTTCGTCCGAAGAGCAAGTGAATGCTCAGCGAGCCATTTGTTGCAGTTCGAAACCCTCACCTCTAGATGGCACTAAAACTTACACACTGAACCTTTTAAAATGACAACGTGGAAGCGGTCTCCTACAGAGATCCATCAACTGAATCTGCAGCTTCTCGGCTTTATGGAGCTTTATAGCAGCTTTCGGCTCATTGTTTATCTGTCCAGCTGCAGCTTTCCCCTTCTGGTTCCCCCTCAGCACTTTTATAGCAGTGTTTTCAAAGCGGAAGCTGCAAAAAAGCCGCTGTACACGAGCTGCTCAGCAGCAAACGGGAGAAAAAGAGGAGCTGGTGAAGCTTGTCGAGCGTTGAGCAGCTAAAGAGCCAGATATTTCCCTCAGGAGAGCTGGTGGAGACCAAACACAGAGCTAACAGAGAGAGAACACTGGACTCACATTCATCAGGTGACACCTCCTCATGAACTATCATGTTTTACAATTCTATCCAGCTTATGATCCTATCAACTAAATGTGCCATATAAAATACAATCATTGGCATTTTTGTGTTGTTTTTTTTTTTTTATATATATTGAATCTTGTTTATTTTATAAGAATCTTTAGCCAAAACAAAAGTAGATTGAACGACAGAGTAATAGAACATGATACGACTAGGTACACAGGGCTATATATTGAAAATATAAAAATCTTTATGCATTTACATGTTTTAATTGCTTTACTATACTTCAGACCATCCAATGCTTCAATATAATGTTTGATTTCCATTTTAAAATATTGTATTTGTTTCTTTTTAGACCATTTATATTTATGAATGTAATATTTTCCATAGAAGATAGAGGTTCGAAATATATAGCCTAGTGTTTTACAATCAATATCAGTCTCATCATAAAATAATATAATGTCTCTCTTTCCTAAATTAATTGCTGAACCAGTCAGCGTCTTAAAGAAATACATAGTTTGACATTAAAATGAAGGCGCACAGCAAATATAATCCATTTGTTTTATAATGTTTTTTAGGGATCCTCATCCTGTAGCTCCACATTCAAAATAAAATACTACACTGTTTGCACTTGAACTTCAAACAGTAAACGATAAAGCATCATCAAATGCAGCATTAACATTTAATCCAACAAATAAAATAACATCTAAACCCAACATACAGAAAGAATTTAAAACAATTAGGACGATTTAAATGAATAGACTTTTTGTTTTTCATGTCTTTTGTCAACAGGAACCAGTTAAGTTGCTTCTTCAAACCTCGTTCGGTTGGGGCAGCATAATGCGACCCTTCCTCCTCATACTCCTCCTCCTCCTTGTTTCAAAACAAGTGCGAATCTTAACAAAGTTAATAAATATAAAATACATATTAACTATCCTCCACCTCCATCATGGTAGATGTATTTTATCTCACTAATCATGCTGCTTTATTCTGCTCCACCTGAAGCTTGTCCAGCTCTTATTTTTTGAACACATTACTTCCATTTTTTTTTTTTTTGCAGGTATTTTGTTTGACTTCCCCAGGACTGTTGTTCTTCGAACGTGATGCCCAGAAGTGGAGCCTCACTGACTTGTTCTGTAGTAGTAGTTAAATGAGTTGTCAGAGATGGAGGAAGTATTCAGGTCCTTTACTTCAGCAAAAGTACAAATACCACAATGTAAAAACACTTACCAGTGAAAGTAACTAAGCAAAGTGTGAGTTTTATGTGTTTTTGTTGCTTAAAATTGCTTAAATAATGCAAATATTTCAAAATAATTAAAAAATAATTAAAGGGGGGGTGGATGGTAAATTGTTGCCATATGGCAACAGTGTGCAATCGTGGAACATGCCAGAAAGTTTTTCTCTTAAAACATGCTTTTATTTTATTCAACTTAAATGGATAGCCCAATGTTTATACTGTGAAATGACTTGCATTTTAATGTACTTTGTAATGTATGTCAATAACAACATTGTAATAGGACAGTTACGGACACCTGTAATAAGACATGTAGGCAAGATTTTCTTGATTTAAAAACTATTTATTTAGTAGTTAAGTTACCTTAAATCATGTTTTAACTCAATGGTAACCTTTCCATTTTGTCACCATGAACATGTTTTGGCAACAAATTCATATTACACTCACATATTACACATCACATTTGCATCACCTGTTCCTCACAATGCCTTTGCATCTTGGCCTTTTGCAGTAGCTATCTGTCCCTCTCCAATGGAAAAAGTTGGCTTGCATGTTATATGGATAAAATCAACATGTAAGCAGACTATACAGGGTAAATAGCACAAAATACTAAGTACAATTCCAATTATTGTACAGTAACAACAATATATCAAAGCGTTTTAACCATCTGTGAATCATCTACAAGATAATATAGTCCAACAAGAAAACATTGTCAAAAATATTAATAAAATAAATACTTTTTAAATCCAATAAATAATTGCAAACGTGGTCTAAGAGTAGTCTAGTAAGATGTAACTCCATTACAGTCCAGTAGGTTGAATGCACACAGGTCACCTCCATATTTACATATAGTTACCATATGGCAACAAATAAATTTTAGCATTTTACAAAAAAAAAGATCATATCCTAAGTGGTTTAAATGATGATTGAAAGTTTACTTACCACAGCAAGAGCTTCCATTTTTTTCCTGAAAGAATTTTTATTAAATATTGAAAGATTTGTCCATTTTAGCCGACCTCAGATCACAACCTTTGCAGTGTCATAGGTCGGTGGGCAAACAGGGATTCCTGCTTATGTGATGTAATCTAATAATGATAGTTTCAAAATAAAAGACCCATTTCACCATTAAAAAGTAAAGGCATGGATTTAGAAGCGTTTCCTATTAAGAAAATGAAGATAAAGTAATTCTTGCCAAATGTCAACGCCATGCAATAGAGGGATAAAGCAGTAAAATGGCCCTGTGGTGCTCAGATATTCTCTCATCAGATTATTATTCCTCATCATTAATGTAAAGCAGGATGTTGTAGCTGTTGAGGTTGATTCTTTTCATTCTGGATCAATCTGCTGATTATTTCCTCCATTAAAAGGATTGGTTAGTTTGCAAAGACTCTGCCGTCACAGTTACCCGGAGCCCAAAGTGACTCCTTCACAACGCTCGTTGTGTCCAAACCTCATTGTTATTAACAAACATTAAAGTTATTAGAATCATTCAGAGAAAAGCAGCAAATCTTCATGAGAGAGAAGCTGAAACGATCAGCTGGTTTTACCTTAAAACGACTTCAACCATCAAATTAGTCGTCAGTTAACTTTCGTCGTTAATCGTTTCAGAGTTTAATTTATAACAAAACAAAAATCTTAATTTGTAAACTAACTAAAGCTGTAAGATAAAAACAAAAAATAATTTAATAATGTTTTATTACCATTACTATTTTTTAACACACACTGTTATTTACTTTATTTAATAAAATGTATGAAATTAATTGTTCTTTTGTAATTTATTTGTAGCTTGGGCAATATTGTTTTACATTCATGCTAATAAAGCTGAATTTGAAATTGAATTAAACGTGAGGTAAAAAACAAAAGTAGTACAATAATTCCCTCTGAGAGGGCGAGGAAATACGGGAGTCTCCCGTGAAAATCGGGAGGGTTAGCATGTATGAGCTAACTGGAGCTAACCTCTGTAGTCTCCTTGTTTACTTCTATACGCCTGTGTGCTGCATGTGACGTCGTTTTATGCTTCTGCACATGCGGGTCAGTTGCAGGCTGTGGACGGTTCACACTGGAGTCTGGTAATAGGCTGTCAAACAGGTCTGGGGGGGAAAAAAGTCGCGTTAAAGCCTGCAGTGTGAACGTAGCTTTAGAGATATTTTTATAACCTTTTCCATCTTCATGCAAGTCAACAGTTCTTAATCTCAGTATGCTCGGCGGCTCCGGTGTTCGAGGCGTGGTTCACATCAGGCTTGCGTGCTTCATGAGAATAGCAAAATTAAAATTTGTGTTTAGTGTTAATTTTGTCAGCCATTTTAAAATTTAGTGTTAGTCCTGTGTGAAATGTCCTAAAAAGTCTGGGAATTATTTTAGTCTAGTTTTAGTCATTAACCATCATTTTAGTCTTTTCTAACTCATTAGTATAATTTTGATTAGCACTTTGGTCAATCTGATTCTTACTAGTGTTGTAGTACTCGAGACCGGTCTTGGTCTAGAGACCGGTCTTGGTCTTGAGACCACTTTTTGATGGTCTCGTCTCGGACTCGACCGCATTTGTACTCGGTCTTGTCTCGGTCTCGGGATTTTATTTCAAGACCAGTCAAGACCATAACTTTGAGAATATCAGTAAATTGCTTTTGCATTGTCTGATTAATTTGTGAAAACTTATTGCTCCAAATGCAACCGATAACCCTAATTAAAGTGTGTTGTTACCGTTAACGATGATGGTCGGTGTGGAAAAGGAGTGTTGAATAAAGATGCTTACGTGGATTTCAGCTCTTAGTGTTTGTATGTGGGTGTTTTTATGGGAACGTGGATCTTTTTTAACTCATTAGTATAATTTTGATTAGCACTTTGGTCAATCTGTTAATGTTAAATGTTAACTAAGCAAAAGTGTGAGTTTTATCTTTTGTGGTCTTCATTTTATTTTTTAGTTTCCTCCTCTTGGTTTAGTGTGCTGTTCATTTTCATTATGGCATCTGTGCGTGCGGTGTTGGAGGACAGATGACAGAAATGTGTGGCACTTTCATCTGCCACCGTCTTATATTCAATTGAAATTAGCTTTATTAGCATGAATGTGTAACAACAATATTGCCAAAGCATCATACAAACTACAAAAAAACAATCAACCCCATACATTTCATTGAACAAGTAATTGAAGCGTAAAGTAATTAAAGCGTCTGTGTGTTTATGTTAAAAAAAAAATAAAAAAATTTAAATAAAAAAATAAAATAAAACTGTTAAAAAATATAAAAAAATTAAATAAATAAAACGTGTGTGTGTGTGTGTTTAAATTAAAATAAATACTGTTAACGTGTGTGTATATTAATAGACAAAATAAAAAAAATTTATTAAGAAATAATAATTTAAAAGAAGAAAAAAGTGGTATCAAATGTAAAAACAATTACTAAAATATCAAGAAATCAAAATAAAAATAATTTGAACATTTGTACAATTTATTTATCAGTTTCCACAGGTTGTCCTCACTTCATGGCATAATGAGATATATTTTACAGCAATTATTTGACATTTGGGCATTTCTCCCAGTAAACAGGGGAGTTTCTGTGTGTCTGATATAAATTTGAATTCGGGGAATATTTGGAAAATGTTTGCAAAGTGTTTTTGTCTTATATACAGTCTGCAACACGCATTTTACTGACGGCCGTGTTACAAATGCATCGGCGGAGGCAATGGTATCAGAAGTCTTTACATACAGTTCAACAGAGTAATAGACCACACCCCCCGCGGTAAAGTAAGCGCACCGTAAACCGTAGTGGGAGTTATCGTGTGCAGCGCGTGACAGGACCATCGACTGTGTGATTGATAACAGCTGATGCGCGCACATTAGTTTCTATCATGGGTAAGTAATAGTTACTCCTGGCAGACAGTAAAGTGTAGTGATGTTAACACAGCATATCGTTAGCGAACACTCCAGCCGGTCAGTTTTTGGTTGTCATGGTAATTGATTACGTCCGACTATTAACCACACCCCCGAGAATGAACGTTAGCCAAATACGGCTTTAAGGACACCGTCTCGTCTTCGTCCTATTTTCGTCAGGGGAAGAAAAGGTCGTTGACAAATATATATCGTTTAGTTCTGTCTGACGAAAGTAACACTAGTTGGCGTTTATTTTTTAATATAAGGCAGGGCAGCTCTAACCAACACCTCCAAGCTCGTCTCATTGACTGGCTGACTCCTGAGCTTTTGGAGAAATCACTAGCCTGGGGGGTTCATGTACTTTCTTTTCTCCCTGCACTGTGAATGTTTACACGCTGCGTTTAATAAAAACATCCAATAGTTTGTGTGGTATTAGTTTAAGCAGAATGTGTTTGTTTTTTGTTGTGACTCGGATGAAGATCAGATCACATTTTATGACCAGTTTATGCAGAAATCCAAAGGGTTCACATACATTACTGTCATTTCCTCACTTTAAAGATGCCTCAAGTATAAACTGGCTCAGTTTACCCCACTCGCCCCTACTCCACCACTGTATACAGCAGTTTGTGTACTTTTATGTACTAAAACACACTCTCAGTGTGTGTAAGAGAAGGGGAAGCTGGTTGGGTGTGGGTACACTCTATGCGTGGTGACTTCTTCCTGTTTGGGTGTGGCTTCACAACACTGCATCTGACTGTAAACACTGCTGAATGTGTGTGTCTCTCGAGGCGTGTTCCCATCAACACGCTCTGACACGCTCAGCTGCTATCTGACTGTGCAGTAACAACACACACACACACACACACACACACACACACACACACACACACACACACACACACACACACACACACACACACACACAGTGAGTTCTGTAGTCTTGATGTTTGTTTACCTTCGGTGACCTCAGGAGTCTCTTTGACCTTTGACCTCCACTGTGAGCGCACAGTCCTTTTTAGCGAATAAGAGAGGGGAAAAAAAACTGATGACATCATGAGCCACATGACCACTTTGACAGTAGTGCTCCTTCAGCTGTGAGTCTGACTCGGCGTTATTCTTGAAGTTTCGTTTTTATATGACAGTTTTAATCCAACAGCCAAAATAGCCACAAAAAAAAGCTAATTCAACTTCCTGATGATCCAAAATATGACTAAATACTTGACTCCTTGTAATTTTTGTTTCGAAACTGATTCCTCAAGACTCTCCTGACTTTGTACAGCGCTGTGGGGACGTTCTGGTAGGCAGTAGTTAGTATGATCCCTACACAGAGAAGGACCTTTTCTTTAAAAAGAGTAACATCCTTTTTTAAACCAGAAACAGTTGCTATATCCCTCTTGTCGACACCACCAGACTCCATTGATAAAAATGTGGTTTTACTTTGCTGAACACAAGAGTTGCTGGTCTTGGTTGGTTAGTATGTAATTGTTGCTGTGTGACTTTGTTGTTTTTTGTTTGAATTGCGTTGTGTGACTTTTGTGTTTTAAAGGGTTAAACACACCCACAAGTCACAAAATAACGCAAACTAACCGATGGAGGCAGCAGTACGCCAGAGAGGTAAAATCACTGTTTTTATCAAGGGAGTCTGGCGGAGTTGACGAGAGCGACATAGTGACTGATTTCTGGTACCTCTTTTTTCAAAAAGGAAGGAGCGTTTCTTTAATTTAAGTCCTGCATTCATGACTACAACAGGTTGCAACTAGAGACACAAAGACAATTCATGAATAAATAAATATGCTATTTGATATTATATGATATCATGCTTAAGAATACTTTCATTATCTTTACCGGAGCAGCTTTAATTATACTGGTGTATCAGTCTCTCGGGAGAAGCTTACACCGGTACATTGTAAGTTATAACACAAGGCTATTGTTTAAATGTAATACGATGTTGGTTTTTGTGTCATAGAGCTGGTTTCGGCTGCTGCAGGTGTACAAAACACCTTCTTAATATCAATCAGTGAGCTCAGCTGAGTTGAAGGGTGGAAATGTACTGAAAGCTGTGAGTTGGGTGGAGCCACTGACTGCTTATTGACTCTTAAATATATACAGGACAATTAAAATAAAAATGCTATATTTAGATGTGTTATATATATTTCTATTTTCTTTAATCTGAACTGGGAGTGCTGTGACGCAGCAGCAGAAGTTGCCGGGGCGCTGCCTCCAGGTGGAAACAGTTTTTTGTCATTTGAAATAGAAACCACAGTAAAGTGTTTCTGCTCTGCAGGAAGCGGGAAGCAGCTGAGAGTGAAGCTGAAAACTCTCAAGAAAAAACTGAGCAGTTGAGCCAAACTGTGACGAAGTTTGGAACTGGAAGTGTGCATTGCCTTCAGAATAAAAGCATAACTTTAATGACTAAATTATCAGAACAGGTAGCAGCAGTTAAGAAAATAGACATTTCAACTTATTATGACTGTGTGTACAGATTGGCAGTCAGTTGTTTCTGTAAAAGTACATTTTTTTTATGTATTTGTTGGGTTTAGGTTTTGACTTTTGTACTTTAAATACTTTTAATCATTTAACACGGAAACATAAGGCTTTTCTTTTGATGTGAAGACATCAGTATGTTTATTTCATTTGGCGTCTGTTAATAATTTGACTTTAACATTCTCTTCACTGTTTTATGATACATTTAGACACCAACACTTCCATTTGATTGTCTCTGTTATTCTTATGCCTTTATTTTGAAGCTTTTCTGGCATTTTTTGAGTTACAGCTTTATCACCAATTTTCCAATTTAATCATTTAGTTATATTTTCACATTTTTGTGTTCTGAAACTCCGCTTTGTATTGCAGATTAATTTAGCGTGAATTCATTCTGGCAACTTTCTTCAGGACAAGTGAGGTATTTTCAACTAATAAGTGATTCTAAAAAAATTGATTTTCAGGGCACTGCAATAAATGTTTAGATGCCACACTTTTATTTTGAAGAAAACAAATATCATTTGAACCGTAGATTCATTAGCTGGACGTAATACTCATAACTCAAGCCTCACTTATAAGCTTTTTCCAGAGCTTTGTTACCAGTGTTGGGCAGGAGCGTCGCTACAATTAGTGCCGTTACTAGTTTAACTACATTTCTCAGTACTGTTCTCCAAATTGAATAACTTTTCAGTAGCGAAGCTCTTTTATTGATCATGTAGTGCGGTAGCTTCCACACACGCTACATTTTCCAAAGCATTTCTGAAGCTCAAGCTTAAGTCTGAATTTCAACTGTTTTGTATTGTTGTTATATTTTTGTATGACATTGACTTGGTAAACGTTAGTCAAATATTTAGTGGCTTAGATGTAGTAAACTACTTTTGCCAAGTTGTTGTAGCTTAGCTTTCTACATTTCACTGTGGGGTAGCTTCAGTATAGGAGTGAAGCTTCATTTAATGCAGAGAAACTGGTATCTTAGCTCACTACCTTTTTGTAAGTAGTTTGCCCAACACTGTTTGTTATCAACAGCCAAATTGTCCTATTAATTAATCAAGGATGCAGAACACTCTCCCCCGTCTCCTCTGTTCCAAATGTCTAAACTACTTAGTGTTTTAATTTGAAATGATTGTTTTTGTTCTTTCATGAGAGTCATGAGAGAAACGCCAATTTTAATCCTCTCAATCAGAAGGAGCTTTATTGCCAAGTAGTGTTTTACACGTATGAGGAATTTGCTTTGGTGGTAAGGTGCTAAACGTAGACAAACATATAGCTGACATAAAGAAATGTCACCGGTATGTGTAGAGATAGAACAACATGGCAGATATTTACATGTGCATTACTCCTGGTTTGTGTAGTGCTGACATATTACAAATTTGCACAACACAAACAGCAACGTTGTTCTTTCTCTGCAAATAGTTGTATTATTTTTCTCATTTTTATTATTCGTATATAACTTGAATTGTCTATACCATAGTTATATACTTCTACATTTATTTATGTCAACTGTATGTTTGTCTATGTGTAGCACCTTATCACCAAAGTGTGTGTAAAGCACTACTTGGCAATAAATAAAGCAATGATTATGAAGGGTGAGTTGTGTTTATATTAATATCCATCCGTCCATCCATCGTCAACCAGGGTCAGGGGGGCTGGAGCCGGGGTTTGAACCCATGACGTTGTTCCTGTTAACCACTGCACCACCAAGCCACCCATATTAATATTTAAATTGAAAATATATACACACACACAAGAACAACAATGATAAACAACGAATTTACATGGTAGAGTCGATAATCAAGTTGACTTACTTTGAATTTAACATTTTTATTTTTAGGCTCGACCTATTGTGTGTGTTTCCTCTTCTGACTGGTTTTACGTTGAAAGGATTAACAGGAAGCGCTTACGTTCACCGCGTCTAGCTTGACGTCAGCGCGCAGCGGCAGCAGGAGGGAGCGGCTCTGATAGAGCGACATCCACAGAGAGTGGGGGAGAGAGAGAGAGAGAGCAGCGGAGCGGACGGGTGGATGACTGTGAGTACCGCTTCCTTTCTCTCCTGTCCTTTTTCCCCTCTTTTCTTTTCTTTCCTCCATCATGTAGATGTAGCTTTACCCGGGACGGACCGGGGCAGATCGTGACAACAGGCGGACGGGGACAGACAGGCGGGGAGGGAGACAGGCCGGTGCCGTGCCGAGCTGGGCTGGGTTTGCGGAAGCGCCCGGCGGACAGACAGACGGACGGAGCGGCAGACAGACAGGAGCTCCGTTAGTAATAATAATACTGTTGATATTAGACACAGTCAGACAGCTGGGTGCCATCATGGCGGGTGTTTTTCTGCCCGTCTCACGTCCGTAAAGGTCTGTGTGTTCCAGCTTGCAGTTTGTCTCCGGTGCTCCCCCCCCCCCCCCCCCCCCCCCCCCCCCCTCAAGGCAGCGGGGCCTCCTGCGAGAGCTAGCCGGGTAGGGAGCGTTCTGACGCGGCCACAGAGCTGCGGAACTCCCGCTGCTCTGCTGGAGGAAAAAAAAAAAAAAAAAAGAGAGGAAGTAACTTGTTACAAAACTGCGGAGTTTGAGGAGTTTGCAGGAACCTGTCTGCCTCTCTGCCTGCCTGTCTACCTGTCTGTCTGATTGTAGTGTATAGACAAGGCTTGGTTTTATTCCTCTGCTGTTGTACTGTCAGCAACAAACACACACACACACACTCACTATTGACAGGCCCCACCTAGTTCTGCTTGACTCAGGGATCTGTGTGTGTTTGTGTCCAGCTTTCTCCTCCACCAACTTTACTTTGGGAGATTAACATCATGCTGCATTCGTAGCCTATTATAAAAAGCAGAACTACACATTGAGTGTACATTTATTTATATATATATATATATATATATATATATGGAAATAAAAGGGGGAAAATGGAGTTTAAGTTGTTGTCTGTCTGTGCTCGGGGCAAAATCATCATATTTTTGATATTGTGATGTGTGGCATTTCTTGGTTTTTGATATCTTAAAAAAACTTAGTGAACAGTTTTGATTGTTTAAAGTTTAGAAGAATGATGTGAACACACAGAGTACCTGTTTGATTGTCGCTGTTACCTCTTTCTTTCTCTTCATTTTTCTGTGTAAATTTCCTCTAAATGCATCAAAAGTCACCTGCAAAAGTGTTTCACTACCCTTTTTTTTACCTTGTGACTCCTTTTAAATTGCCAAGACGATTAACATTTCACGTGTTTTTTCAAGCAGAGTTGCTTAAATGTGACAATTCGCTGCTTTTCTGTGTCTTTATGATTATAAACTGAATATTTTGGGTTTTTTTAAACTGTTATTCAGATATTTTGGAGTATTTTGCATCATTTTCTCCATCAGCGGCTAAATTAATAATTAAGATATTCATCTGTTGCAGCCTTAACAACGACCTTTTTAAAGATAAGAAGCCCTACTTGTGACCTTTCATCACCGGTTGCATGCGTTTACCAGTTGTGAAAGACAGTTTTTTTTTTTTTTGGCTTCCTGTTTTATCTTAATCATTTTTTTCCACTAAACAAGAAAAAAAGTGAAGATTAGAGGGAAAATATAATTTTATGCAACATTCATATGCATCAGTATTAAGTTACCTCGTCAAATATATTTTGATATGTGTCAAATGTCTTACCATGTGGCAGAAAGTTAGGCTATGTGGTTGTTACAGGTGTGGACAAAATAACAGGAACAACAAATTCTACCTTAAGTACAGCTTGTAATGATTTGATCTGATGCCTTTCTGGTACTATACAATAAATATGTTAAATAAATCTGTGGTTCCAGATTCTCAAATGTAAACATGTTCTGTTTTTCTTCTTCTTCTTTGATAGTAAACTTAATATTTTGGGGTTTTGAACTGTAGGATGAACAAAACCAGACACTTGAAGGACCCTTGAGAAAATGTGATGGATGCGTATTACTATTTTCTGGCTTTTGTAGACTAAATCATTTATAAATTAATTGAGATAATTGTGGTCTGATTAATTGATACAGCTGTTATTGTGGTTTATCATCCCTCATATGAAAAGTAGGAGAAGCCTTTTCTGGAGTAAATCGTGGAGAAATATAATCACAGTATTGTATTGCAAAATTGCAAATGATGATTGATTAATCTGCAGAGGATTTTTAATCACTTTTATTAATTGCTTACTCTGCAAAACGTCAGAAAACAGTGAAAAATCGCCTAAGATGACATCCTGACATCTTCAAATGTGTTGTTTTGTCAAACAAACCCTAAAATAGCAATTTTTGTTCTCATATATGACAAACAAAGCCGCAAATCTTCACATTTGAGAGACTGGAACCAGAGAATCTTTGGCATAATTGCTTGAAAAATGAATGACACGGTTAATTGATCATTTAAAATTGTTAAGAGTAAAGAATTTATAGTTTTGAAGCTCTACATAATGAATCCTGCATCTTATTTTGCAAATGATCCCTGTGTTATTTGATTCTTTAGATGAGATGTTTAGTTTTACATATTTTGCTTTGACCTGTCTTTAGCTCAGACCTCTGACTGTTATTAAGACAGGTATTAAATCATGGGTCTCTTTTATTCCCATTAATGTGCAGCGAGTCTGTGAACTCAAGGTGAAAACTGACCTCATACACTGTACGTGATCTGATATCTGAGTGGAAAGAGAGTGTTTATTTAGTTAAGGTTAATCTGCGTTGGATTTATCTAGAACCTGTGCAGTTATGCACAAATATTTTATCACCCTAACTCTGCAGCTCTACAAAGATTTTTAGTCTCTTTTAGCTCCTAGTTTTGCAGCACATCAAATTTTATCACCATAAAAACATTTCATATCATTCGATATTGATAATTATCACAAAATGTATCAAATCATTATTTCTTTCAAGTTTAAAGGCTGAGTGAAAATTGAAGAAACCAGATTGTTAATTATTTGGTTAAACTTTTTTTTTATGGTCAGAATGTGACAAACACTTGAATAATCAAAACTATTATGATAAAATCTTTTTTTTTCAACAAATATGATTAGTTTATCTTTTTCAGTCTCACTTTCCTCAACAAAATAAATATTTTAATTGAAAAATTAAGCTAATTTGTTCGTGATTCAAATTGTTTAATTTATTGACAATGGATTGATCATTTATTATATTGTTATTGAGGAAAATTATATTGCGATAATTATCATTATTGTTTTATTGCCCAGACCTATGTAGCGCTACCGCCAACTAGCGTTTGGGGATGTAATAGCAAAATGACGGCGAGACAGACGCACAAGTATAAAAGCAAGCTACGTGCATAGCTACACCGACGGCTACGCACGTAGAACCGACGCAGGAGTATAAATCAAGCTTAACAGTTAGCTATATGCTAATGTAGCTGATGCTACAAAACATTTACTCATTTGGCAGACGCTTTTATCCAAAGCGACTTACATTTCAGAAACAACATACCAGCATCAACAGAGCATCAAATACAGCACGAGATCTACAGCTGACAATAAATACTAGTGTTAATGGCACATGTGGCATCAATGGGGTAAATACCTTGGGAAAGAAGTGAGAGTTAAAAAAGTGCAATTGATTCAAGGTAATTGTGGGGATAGAAGAAGAAGAGCACAGGAAGTGCATGTTAGGAGTTAGAGGTGTTATAAGAGAAAGTGTTCTCAGAAGAGATGAGTTTTCAGGAGCTTCTTGAAGTCAGAGAGCGACGCCCCTGCTCTGATGGCGAGTGGTAGCTCGTTCCACCATCGTGGTGTCACAGATGAGAACAGCCGGTGTTCTGTCGATTTCTGCTACCTATCGAGATGTGCTACTTAGCTACTCTGTGCAACCTTGCTGTTGGGAATGCTGTCAAAAAAGTGGCTGATCGTCAGTAACATCAACAAAAAAAAAATCATTATTAGTCTATCAGAATATGCTGATATCTTAAATAAAGATGGCATAATATAGTATTTCAACATGCTCCCCATCTCCTTACACTACACATGGAGTGAGTAGTGGTGCAATATAAAATGATTCTGTAATGGGAGCATTATTTGATAGGTAATATTAGTCTATCAGAATACGCTACCCCTGAAATGATGTTATAATATAATCAAAAAACAGAAGATGTCATAATACTGTGAGAGTTATAACTTTATGGGATTGCAAAAGGGAACACATAAGGTAGCATTTTTCAACAAGGCAGAGCTAATCGATGGTCTCTGCAGTCGATTTGTGCTACAGTAATATTTTTCGACAGGGCAGCATAGATCGTCAGAACACCGGGACTGGGATTGCTTTGCGTGAAGGGATGGCAGAGCCAGGCGACGTTCGTTGGTAGAGCGTAGCGGGCGAGAAGGAATGTAAACGCTAGCTAGCTAGCTAAAGCTACATAAATGGTCACATGAAACACTAAACGCAAAAACCACCAAATTAACGCTAAGAAGAAAAATTTACATAAACAGATGATCCCATTTTGCAAATGGGAACCGAACACCGGTCTCTTTGGGGACGGTCGCCTAATTATCTGATCATCCACCCTACCCACCTCCTCCAAAATAGTGAGTTATTTATATCGCATGCCTGGTGTTTTTCCTGAAGTCATTTTAAGCCCTTCAACTCTTGACCTATTTTGCTGTTTTCTGGGTGAGGACGGGCTGGATAACCTCGCCTGTACGCAGCAGACAGACACAGTTAGAGACGAGCATTAAGCAGCTAAAGAGCCGGATATTTACCTCACAAACGTGACTCAAAATGAATCACCATGTTGCTTCATACCTGCTGGATGTGGAAATTTGAGCTTAAGCTTTAGCTGGAACAGCTTTAAAAGGAGATAATAGATGAGATGTTGCGTATTGTAAGGGCGGCGGACCTGCTGCCCACAAGCGGCCAAACAAATCAACTAATGCAGACGCAAATGTCATAAGTTTACTTGTGGTTTTTACTTGTTTAGCTGAGGTTACGTGTGCCATGAACTCCAGATCCAGGGACACTCAGGTCCTGGTGTTGGAGGAGTCATAGGAGAGGCCAGAGAGGGAAGTTCAGGCCTCGTGGATCTGACGGAAACATTTTAAGAGTTTGATGTTAGACTTTTAGCTCATCTCACAGACTCGCTTTCCCTACTTTCACGGCTTTCACTGCTGCTGCCTCAGTTTGTGACTTCCTGCAATTCCCTGAACTTGCCCGGACTTGTTGCATCAAACTGTGGAGCGATGTAGTGAGGCGGGCACTGTTCAGACCTCCAGGCGCTGAAATCCACCTCTGGTGATGCGTTCGCTCACAATTGGACAGCTTAAACTTCGCCTCTTTGTTTCCAGCTCGTCGCTTCAGGCATCCTCAGCATCATGTCAAACAGAGTTATTACTTCATAAACTCAAATGTGCACAAATGGTTCACGATTCAGAAACTGAATGTTTGTGTGAAATTTTAACAGATAATAATTTGATTTCTTTCCTCCGTCTTTATGCTTTTCTGTTTCTCACCGTTTAACGCCACACATACTGAATATTAAGTTGTATTTTGCAGTAATAGCGAAGTACTCAGATCTCATACTTAAGTAAAAGTAAGAATACCTCAATGTGAAACTACTGCCTCAGTACAATTCCTGCGTTCAAAAAAGCACTCATGTAAAACTACGTATCAGCACGTATAAAGATGGCGCCTCTGTAAATTATACATTATCGTATTGTATATATTATATTTGACTGTTAGTGTGAAGTGGAGCTAATTTAACTCTTTAATCAAATATATTCATCATATTTCTAGAATGTTCAGGGTGGTTGTCAAGTTAAAACGTGTTGCAAACAAAAATGACGCAGCTGTCAATACCTGGAATTTAAAATCAGAATCTAAAATCTAAAGATCAATAAAAACATAGTGAACTGAGCTGTAAAACAAGTGGCCGATACTGCCAAAAATGTTATCAGGATAAATGTCAAATCATTATTTTCTTCAAGTCTAAAGGCTGAATTTTTTTTTGTAAAAGTTGGAAAAAAAAAAAACTGTAGCTTTATACAAATCTGAGGCAGAACATTAAAACTATGATGATAAAATCTGTTTTCAACAAATGTACATGAGTAAAATTAAGTAAAATCTTTTTTCAGTCCCTTTTCCTCAACAAAATAAATATCTTAAAAGAAAAATAAGGAACTGATAGGATTCAAATGAATTAAATCAAACATTTATTGAACATATTTTTTAGATTATTAAATAACACTGGGAAATAAAATAAAGTAAAATAGAGCTCCTTTAAAAAAAAATACAGCACCTATTTATACACACGACTCTGTACTGACATAAATAAATAAATAATATTGCACATTTGCTGTTCAGCAGGGTAAGAAGTTGTTTTTGCAGTCGCGATAATTATTATTATTGTCTTATTGCTTGTGGACACTTAACATCACATGTTGGCCCGTGTTGTCACATGTCAAATATCGTACATCACAAATTACATTAATGTGTTTTTTTCCATTTAATTTTTGTCTTTTTTTAAAGACAAAAACATGTAATAACTGATGGTTGATGGAAAACCTGAACCACAATCACAGAAAACACATCCGATCGCACACACGCACACACACACACACACACACACACACACACTCCTGATGTCAGTTCATCGTTCAGCCCTGTGATGTTTTGTTGCTGCCGGCGTTATAATTGGACAGAAACTGGGCATTCTGGGTAAAATAACACACTGGAAAAATGGTGGTTAGAACGAGATGTTAATGTTTGGTCCTGACGCCGCCTGCTTAACGCCACACACAGAAAAACACTTATGTCACCGCCATGGTAACCTTAGCAGTGTCTTATTAACAGACATGAGAAGCTGTGTGTGTGTGTGCGTGAGTGTGTGTGCTTGTGTGCGTGTGTGTGTGTGTGTGTGTGTGTTGTCGTCTCCGTCATGTTGCTTCTTGACTGGTATGCACACACACACACACACACACACACACACACACACACACACACACACACACACACACGGGGGGTGCATTGCAACAGTAACCAGGAAGGATTCCACAGTTGTGACATCACCACCAGCTGTGCGATCACATGACCTCTGTTTTCATGAACGCACCCAGATGCACGCTGGGTAATTATTACCTCCCGGTGAGAAGGAGGAGCCCTTCATCTGTGTGTGTGTGTGTGTGTGTGTGTGTAACTGATAGTTTTACAGCTCCAGGTGCGTTGTGGCAGGAGGCGGAGCTTACAGTGATGCTGCTCTGTGATTGGCTGCTGTGTTATGATGCACAGGAGTGAAGTTAGCAGCATGGTAACTTCACTCTCTCTCTCTCTCTCTCTGTGTGTCTCTCGCCCAGCAGACAGACAGTCAGGATGCGTGAATACAAACTGGTTGTTTTAGGATCAGGAGGAGTCGGCAAGTCAGCTCTGGTAAGTTTCCACTCAGGTGTTTGCATTAAAAGGAGAAGTCCGGACCCAAACCGACAGAGAAGATACTAACAAGTACTTTGTGTGTATCACAGCCTGAATATTTCTTCCTCTGTGCCATAGAGCTCTATTGTCATCACCACGAAAACACACACTGTAGTTCATTTAGACTCCGTCCTGCTTCCTTCCCTTCTGCCCCACGGGACCTTATTTCAGAAAAACTATGTGTGGGGGAACAAATCGATACCGCATAGTATCGCAGTATTTTCCATGGCAATACACGGAGGCGCATGAGAATTTAACTTTTTTGGTGCTAGAATAATAAAAATCTTTTGCTTTTTCAGTCCACCAGAGAATTCAACAGCACCATGTAGTGGACTGAAAAAGTGAGATGAACAAACCGAGAAATATTCAGTTTTAGATAAAACGGACAACGTTTTTTCTTTTAGGGTCTTAATCTGAAGTTGGAGAAAAATGTTTTAATGAGTTAGAAAAGACTAAAATGATGGTTAATGACAAAAACTAGATTAAAATAACCTAGATTTTCTTCTGACTAAAATCAGATTTAAAAAAATAGTATACAGTGGACTAAATATGACAAACTAACACGGACATTTGACACAGGACTAAGACTAAATTAACACAGGACTACTTATATATAAAGGTGCACCAATGACAGAGCCTACGGGTGGCCATTCCTACCTGAGAGTTTAACTCGCAAGTGGTGAGTCAGAGCTTTGCTAAGCCACGCCCAAAATAAGCAGCTGTCCAATCACAGCGCAGTATAGGACTCTCTCTAACTGAGGTCCGACGCTTTCACGGCCGCGCTCCATTGACTCTAATGCTGTATTTTTGCAAGATCTGGTCAAACGCTCTTCCTGGGGCATCTTGTAATAGTTACAGTCGCTACCCAGAAAGGTTGAAAGGAGAAGTTCGATTTATTCTCTTTCCAAAACCTAAAATAAATCCAGAAAAACGTCGGCTGTGGGTCGTTCGTAATGTGAGCTGAGATGTTAGCTAACATACTACTAAATATAAAGTTATAAAGCCCTACTGTTCTGCTTTTAATGATTGTAATAGTGAATAGAGGCCTACCAGCTCGTCTTCTTTCTCAGTAGTCAATAATACTGTAATAGGTGGTTCACTTTTACTCTGTGATCAGTTTGAGTCAGTCTGACAGCCTGAACACAACCTTCAAACGCACAATGCAACTTCAAAACTGTCTTTCTGCTTTCTGAGATCGCTTTTTCCAAAAACTAGACAATATTTCTCCGTGGAGCGCAGTAACGGACAGTTTGTCGGGCTTAGCAGTAGGAACTAAAGGGGGGGGGGGCGTGGCTTAGCGAAGGGTCGATTGATAAGAACCTCAAGGAAGCATGGTTAAGCTGTGTCCAACCAGATGAAGACTTCTGAGCATTTGTTGCAAACATTTTAACAATTTCGCTCAAAATTCCCCCTTTAAATATGGATGCAGACTGACGTCACTCTGTATTTGGGTGAATCGTCGTCAGTCCTTCCATTTCACAGTGACACACACACACTGGTGTAATTCTCACCACAATGAAGTGCTTTACTCCAGATGATATAATGGAGATGTGTCAGTGTGTCACATTATTTCCATTCTAATGACTTCCAATAGAGAACAGAACAGAGCTCCATTAACACCACTGGCCTACTTCCCTTTATCTCACTGCCCGTCTCTCTCTCTCTCTCTGTCTGTCTGTCAGACTGTCCAGTTTGTTCAGGGGATCTTTGTGGAGAAGTACGACCCGACGATAGAGGATTCCTACAGGAAGGTAAGACAGCTTCAGCCCGTCTGTCTCTCCTCGCCGTAGCATGTTAGTCTGTGTGAGTGATGGACGGTCGTAACTAGCTCCCAGGGGGAGATGGGACGGAGCTCAGACAGACTGAGGGTTGTCTGAATGCTAGCCGCTAACGATGCTACTACATAACACGAAGGAAAAGGCGGAGGTGAGGATGAAGGAGGAGAAACAGAAGACCAAGGAGAGACGGGAAGTAAAGGAAAATTATCAGAGGACGAGAGAGGAGGAGGAGGAGAATGTGGAAGAGGAGAATGTGGAAGCCGATTTCTGCCAAGAAAGGAAAAGAGAAATAAATGTGTAAAATTAGTCGTGATTAAAATAAAAAAAACTTAACGAGAGGAAAGAGATAAAATTATGAGATTAAAAACAATCCATGATGAGAGATAAAATGTCAGTTATGATATGAGTCAAAATCAGAAAATAAAGTCACAATTTAAAGATAAAATGTAAAAGTTTTGAGATAATAAATCAAAACTGAAACAAATGTGAAAACTAAGAAATAAAATGACAAAGTTATAAGAAAAATTATGGAAGGGTGAGTGACATTTGTGACTTGTTTGTAATTTTAAGGCTTTATCATAATTTTCACTTACTACCTCATTATTTTAACGTAATAAATCTAAAATTAGTCTTTTTTTCACCATTTTCATCATGACGATTAACTTTTCATCAATAGTCTTTCTTTTCCCGGCGAAACACAGAATTTGGGGAGGCTAAAAAATAAAAAGGCAGAATTATCGCCTAAATTACCAGAACAACCACTCCCTTCACTTTCACTCACTTGGCACCACCCGGCTCATCACTTTTATCAGCACACACCACTTCCCTGTTTGATATAAACATAACTAGAGAAGAGAAACATGGCCACGTGCTCTTGTGCCACTAACACCACCCATCTGAGACACACAGCAGATAAAATGTGGTTTCAAAACATACACCCTTTCATATCACAACCACGCCACCTCTAATCTAACTATTTTAAACTCTGTAAACATGAAACCTGGAAACATAATGAAGCTTCCATGCAAAGCACCTGACGAGAACAGGAAGAGGAAAATATAAACAAACGCATTAAATGTGCATTTGCATTTGTTTCCACGAGTCTCAATTTAGTGTGATTTTGTTGTAGAAACAGCAGCTGGGAAATTCCTTTTTTATGTTTTGTATTTTTGTGGCGTGAAATCAGCAGGTTTGTGATGAGTCTGAGGCTTAATTTGCCGAACAAAATTGATTCTACATAAAGACATGGATGCACGGGGGGCTTTCCCGCTAAACACTATACTTCTACTAACTGCATTTCATTAGCTCTGCAGCCGTGCCCTGAATAATGTCCGTAAAGTTGAATCGGAGACGTTTTAAGAGGAGATACGCCACAGAATCAGAATCAGAAATACTTTATTGATCCCCGAGGGGAAATTCTTTTGTCACAATTGCACTTGTCAAAGGTAGATAGAAAAAGAGTATATAAATATGAGTATAAATATGAAAAATGAAGACAAATATAAAGGTGTGTGGGTATGTGCAATATTTACATTAGTAAGAGTTATTATGGTGAACCAAAAAGGACAAGTGAATAAATAGCAGCAGAGAATATTGCACATTAATTATTAAACAGGTAATATTGGACAGAAAATAGATAAGGAGGTCTAGTTTAATAACTGAGGGAGGAGTTATAAAGTTTGATGGCCACAGGCAGGAATGACTTCCTGTGCCGCTCTGTGTGAAAGAGCTCCTGTGTTTGAGCAGCGCGTCATGGAGCGGGTGGGAGACATTGTCCAAGATGACATGTAGTTTGGACAGCATCCTCCTCTCTGACACCCCCGACAGAGAGTCCAGCTCCACCCCCACAACGTCACGGGCCTGGCGGATCAGTTTGTTGAGTCTGTCAGCGTCCGCTGCCCTCAGCCTGCTGCCCCAGCATGCAACAGCAAACAGGACAGCACTGGACACCACAGACTCATAAAACATCCTCAGCATCGTCCTACAGATGCTGAAGGACCTCAGCCTCCTTAGGAAATAGAGATGGCTTTGGCCCTTCCTGTAGAGGGCCCGAGTGTTCTTGGCCCAGTCCAGTTTATTGTCCATGTGCACTCTCAGGTATTTGTAATCCTCCACAATGTCCACAGGGACCCCCTGGATGGAAACAGGGCTCACTGGTGCCTTGGCTCTCCTTAGATCCACAACCAGCTCCTTAGTCTTTGTCACGTTGAGCTGTAGGTGGTGACAGGACTCTGTGTGGTAGTTGAAGTCTGAGGTGTAGATGGTGAAGAGGAAGGAAGAGGGGACCGTCCCCTGTGGGGCCCCGGTGTTGCTGACTACCCGTCTGACACACAGTGTTGCAGGCGCACATACTGTGGTCTGCCAGTCAGGTAGTCGACAATCCGGGACACCTGCATCGCTGTCCAGTAACCCAGCAGGGCCGGCCGGATGGTGTTGAAAGCACTGGAGAAGTCAAAAAACACGACCCTCACATGGCTCGCCGGCTTGTCCAGGTGGGCGTAGGTGCGGTTGAGCAGGAAGATGATGGCGTCCTCAACTCCCAGTTGGGGCTGGTAGGCGAACTGTAGTGGGTCCACAGCACAGGGACCCTACGGAGACTCAGGCTCAGGTTGAAGACACGGTGAAGGACTCCACATAGCTGGGGGGAACAGGTTCATCAAACTTGTTCTGCACTTTTTATGTCCCGGTGACCAGTGAAAGTGCAGTTATGGCTCCCTCCCCATACCTTTTTATATAGGGGCCTGGTCTAGTGAGTCCAAAACAACAGCCTGGAGGCGTTTCTAAGATGGCTGCAGAGTGGCGGGACTCGCTCATAAGGACTTTGGTTGAATCTATTCTAATTCACTTTTTATTAATTTAGCTGATACTTTTATCCAAAGCGACTTACAGTTGCCATTTATGTCAGAGGTCGCACGCCTCTGGAGCAACTAGGGGTTAAGTGTCTTGCTCAGGGACACAATGGTGGATGAGTTGAACCCGGGTCTCTCACGCCAAAGGCAGGCATGTTACCCACGGCAGGAAGCTTAAGGTCAGAGAACTGATGCGAATGCGGAAGTCCCTTAAACCTGAATACCACTGCACGGCAGCAGGCGACAAAGAAGTCCGGCTCCTTTAGAAATAATGATAAAATGTTTCTACTTGTCAGCTGATTTATTCCCTCAGTAAACACTTTCCTGATGAGTTTATGGTCTCAGTCGCTAGTTTCAAGTCTTCTTCAACACAGCATGATGTTCATTTAGTAAATTATGGTCCCATTTAGAGGAACAGAGACCAGGAAGCAGGGGAGGCTTTAGGGCGGGATTATCTGTGATTGACAAGTCGTTACCATGGCGACCTGTCAATCAGGCTAGAGTTACTTCTACCCACGGCTCTGTGTAAATTTAACCAGCGCCGTTGAAAAAGCTTATTAGCAGTAGGCTGTTCACTTTCTCTGGTGAGTACGTTTAGTTTTCAGCCCTGTTAAAATGAATTACAGATGCCCTTAGCTCAGCAAGCTAGCTAGCTCCACACACGGCCGTTACGTCCACTTCATATATACAATCTATGGTCGTATCCACAGTCACCACCCCAATTTAGTATCATGATGAGATTTGGGACACTCCCAATTTTTACACATTTGAATATTTTTTAACACAGCTGACATCTTACACTTGACACTTACATTGCTAACATGCATACATCTTAGGTCACTGTGTTGGCATGCCAGCTAATTAGCACTAAGTACAGCTGAGGCTGATGGGAATGTCACTTGTGCAGGTATTTGGCCATAAACCAAGCTGTTGTGGTGCTAGATGACAAACCAGAGGATCCACCAGTGTTATTAAAGTTCACCCTAACAATCCAAAAATTAGTTTTTGACATATTTTAATCTAAGTGGCAGACCAACCGATCGACATTAACATCCCTAGAGATGTGTGGTTAGCGTGGCTAAAACAGTCCGGGGCCCCTGTAGACACTTTTACACATTTTAAATCATAACTCTGTTGCCTAAGTTTAACATTTAGGTGACTTTTATTGTGAAATCTTTGTTATTAGTAATGTTTTATTGAAGCACTGAGGACTCACTCTCTCTTCCTCTCTTGTCTCTCTTTCCAGCAAGTCGAGGTCGATGGACAGCAGTGCATGTTGGAGATCCTGGATACAGCAGGAACAGTAAGACCTGTTTCTTAACCTTGAACTGTTTGCGTCTTTCTTTCTGACCATCTGCGTAGATATTTCTTTACTGAACTTGCAGACAAAGACCAAAGGGACACTAAAGTATACAGGGGTGTCCATATAATGAATTTGTACGTCCCTGACCACCTGTGTTGTGACCCGTCTGTCTGTAGGAGCAGTTCACTGCGATGAGAGACCTGTACATGAAGAACGGCCAGGGTTTCGCTCTGGTTTACTCCATCACGGCTCAGTCGACCTTCAACGACCTCCAGGACCTCCGAGAGCAGATCCTCAGAGTGAAGGACACCGAGGACGTACGTCACACACAAAAACACACACCTTAGAAACACCTGCCAAAGTCATGACATCACTTCCTGTCTAAGCTCTGTTTCACTAGGTTCTCCAGAGTCTCTCATTCATTAGTTTTCCTGAAAAAATTTGTGTGTGGTCCTGGAATTAATTTTCCTACGTCTTTAGGATATTAGAAACTGAAACCTTTATAGTTTTAACAAAGGCAAAAAACAGTTACTTTGTGAGCACAGAAAAACAATTTCACCTGGAGGCTTCTACGGCATTCGCTCCTCTCTGTCCTGCAGACATGCCTGAACTCATCGCGACTCCTCGATTGGCTCATGCGTCTCTTCTGTTGAGCCGTGGTATTTAACATCTAGGGCTTATGGGAAATGGTGTTTATGTTCGAGCCTCACGACATACTGCTGACTAAAGCTGGATGTTTAGTTTTTAGTAACATTGCAATCGTCAGTGGGATTTTGAATGAGGTTTCTGACTTCTGGAACAGAACGTGGAAGTTCAGGTTTCACTTTGTTTCTCGATCTGTTATATAAATAACCAGGGCGTGAATTTCAAGAAGGCCGTGGCGCCTACACTGCCCCAGCTGATGTCGCAGTTTTCTCATCTGCCTCTTTCCTGTCGATACGGTTTTTACACTTTGAATATGCACGAGCCCACATCCTCCTCCTCAAGACACTCAGTACCAGTTGAAGCGTTAGTCACAGGTCTGCAGCTGAAGCTGTAAGACAGAAGACCAAAGGTGAAAAGATAAGAAAGGTTAGAGTTTGGTGAACTATTTAGCAACATGTTCATAAAGTCGACGAGAGCTTCTGTGGACGAGGGATCCTGAATATGGACGGCTGTCTCTTCCTCTTCATCTCCCTGCAGTTTTCATGCATTAATTCCTTTGTTTAACTTTGTTTAGCTGCTGCTTTGACCTACAGTATGTTGGTGTTCATTTTTACTGTCATTGTTTTATTTGATGGCATTTATGATGAAATTCCAAGGCCGCTCTCTGGCGAAGCCTCACTGTTGCTTTTCTTACCCACAGTTTAAACCTGGTGCTTTGTTTGTTTGGCTACACTGTCCAGTCACTAGAAGTCAATCCACACCTGCCAATCAATCAGAATTGAGAGTCTTTTAGTTGTCATGATATGGATCAAAGTAATCAATGCATAGATATTTTAAATTGATTTCCCCTTCGGTGAATGTGTGCTTTACAGTGAGAATTAAAAAAAAAAAAAACAGTAAAACACAGTTTAAAAGGAAATAATAGAAACAGAAAGTGGGACATAAAAAAAACTACCGTCCTTATCTAAAAACATGAAGTGAGCCTCACGGCAGACAGCTGAGAAAGGCCCTGTTCCCAGGCTGGGTGTTTAGTTTATAAATGTTATTGGGATTTTGAATATTGGGTTTCCTTACTTTAACTTTTTATAACGCAATACAACAGCACTCTCAGACTACACCCTCCAGAATAACCAAACAGGCCACTAAAACAAACTGAACATTATAGTCTTCATGATGGAGGATCTCTGTGTTAGACTGCAGTAATTTTAGCTAGGTGTACCTAATAAACTGGTAAATGAGTGAATCACCACTCAGAGTTTTACCTTTTTGCTGCTCCTTGTTGGATAAGATTTTATAACCTCAGGCGAGCTGCAGGATGAGACAGCTAGGAGTGATTAATCAAAAAAAGTGACACCCAGAGGCGTCTGAATCTGGGGCAGCACTTCACATTCAGCGTATATGTTGTACATTTAGGGCCAGATTTACTAAAGGTTTGCGCGAGTAAAAACGTGTGCAAACTTGATATCACCAGCAAATTAACACGTAAGCTGATCTACTAACGGCGTGCACGCAGAGTGACGTCTTTAAAAACGCAACATAGCACCTGTTGGTCATTTACTACTTTTGCCTTAATGAAGATGCAATTTGGGGCGTAACATGCAAATACATTTATTTACTACACGCAATGTGATCTACCAAGCCTAAACGCTGTTTCATGTGAGTGCAGCAGCCTCTGGATTTAATACGTTAGAGAGGAAGGTGCAAACCGCCAAGTGATGCGCAGAGATGGCTGCTGTTATCGTTGCCAGAAGGAGACACGGCCGTGATGAAAGAAGACGTGGAGAAATTAACAATATTAGATGATAATATTCTATATCTAATATATAGAAATACTATTATTGTATTTAATTTATTCGATGAAATATATGAATAGAATTTGTTTTGTATTTTCCTTTAGCTTTGCCGATACTGTTGTTTTAACATTCATGCCAGTGAAGCAAATTTTGTTTCGACCGGACTTCTTTTCTCCGTCAGATGGAGGAATTTAGAAAGTTGCGTGGCGCTGCGGAGAGCCCCCAGCTGCAGTACAGCAAGGATCAGGCGTGAAATTCATCCAGCCAGAGGGAACGATCACCAACTGTTCACAACAGCGACACAACCCTTTGTAGGTCTTGGAGAGGGAACGGGGCGTCGGGGCGGACAGGGACAGGATATCTCGGAGCGACCGGGCACACTGAGGACGGTCTGTGGTCGTTCCCTCTGGCTGGATGAAGCACGATCTGCTGGCATTTCCTCGCGTCTGGGTCATTGCAGCATACTGCATCTGTTTCTGCTGGGGTTTCCCAAAGCAGTTTTTCAGGTGTGCTGTCTCAAGTACTTAGTGCAGTCTCAGGCAGGATGTGCAGGTACAGACGATTTCCACACTCGGGACGTACTGAACGAAACAAACCAAGGTTTTTACACGGTGGCTGCTTTCTCTCCCGACTCTCCATGCGGAAACCGTTAAAACACGCAAAACCCTCATTTAAATACTGCCACCTCCATTGTGTTTGCACCTGTTGTCATCTACGCAATAATTCTTAGTAAATCACCCATAACAGGTACTAAAATTGCACGTGCAATATTTTAGAATGCACACACAGTTTAGTCCTCTTTATTCGGGATGTTAGTAAATCGGACCTTATGTGCTGTGCATTCTTTTAAAATGCTGCACTGCTGTATTTTCTAACCTCAGAAAACTAATAAAAGCTCTAAAACATATGATGTAAAGCTAAAAATCTGACAGTTATTTTCATTATTGCTCAGCTGTTTTAATTTTCTTTTTTTGATTAATCGTTGCAGTTAAAAAAATCTGTAGATATCTAATTTTTGATGGTGTAACATACAGAAAAGCAGCAAATCCTCACATTTGACAAGCTTGGACCAGAGAATGTTTGGCACTTTTGTTTGATAAACGATTAAAGCTGGGGTAGATAATGCATTTGTAGAAGCATTTTGGGTTTTAAATTCTCTTTACATCCTGACGAATCAATAAATCAAACACTCTGACACAACTAAATCCGGTACATGTGGCTGTAAAAAGCCCATTCAGTCATTTCCTTCAGCACACATGAAATGATTGGCTGGCCTACCTGCACGCACTCACTGCACATGAAAATGTATTTTGAGGGCGTGGCTTTGGAGGACGGCGTGAAGGGAGGGGTTGGGATCTTTTAGGTTGGATTCTTTCACTGCAGTTTTAATGGATTAAGTGATCTTTTATCAATTGTCTTTAAATCAACATCATTTGAGTCATTGACTAATCACTTCAGCACTACAGTTTAACTACTGATGGGGAAAATTAAGCTTTCCAATCACTCAACCACCAAGTAATTGGTCTGAAAATGATTCTTCGTTTTGATACAGTTTAAATGGTAACATCTGCTGGCCAACTCTTGGTACTGCATTTAAACTGAAAGATAAAATGCGTGAATCAAAATACAAGTGAAGCCTCCAGGAGAGTATCCACCTTTAAAACCGTATATGCAGTGTTAATGGCTCTACTTTTAAATATTATGGAAGCTTGACATAAATCAGAATCAGAATGAGGTTTATTGGCGCACATGAACATAAATATAGAAAAACTAAAGGGATCAAAAATGTGCAAGTATACAAAAAATGCAAAAATATACAGGATAATTAACAATGATATGTGCAAAAATTCACAATATGAGCAAGAAACTGTTTCACTGTTCAGAAAGTTTTGTAGAATCTTTATATTTCTATAATAGGTTATGACTAATTAGGCATTTCACCTTCCATTGTTTTTCTTTTTTGATTTCCCCTCTCTCACACCAGTCAAACCTGATCGTCTTTTCTGTACGATATTCCTCTTATTCAAATACAAACTTGGTAAAAGCCGTCAAAACAGCGGAGAAAAGCCTTACTCGGCGCTGCCCGGACGCACTGCGGCCCAGACAGCAGCAGAGAACAACACTAGCGATTCTGCTCGACCACGTTAATACTTGGCCTGACTACTTATGAGAGAGGAGAAACCACTTGTGTTTCAAAAGAAAGGAATATTTAATTTAAAGTAATTTAGCCTGAAAACAGATAAAAAGTTATTCATCTTGATGCACTGAAAGGTCGATACTCTAAGAAGAGCTTTGAGCACAACATCACTAAGCTTCTTGTATTGTCAACTCATCAAAAACGCAAACTTAACAAGTTTTGTCGGAGTGAATGAATGTGTACAGTACCTAAATACTCGGTGTGACATTGCAGGTGCCTATGATTCTGGTTGGAAATAAGTGCGACCTGGAGGTGGAGCGTGTGGTGGCCAAAGAGTCCGGCATCGGCCTTGCCCGCCAGTGGAATTCCTGCGCCTTCCTGGAGACTTCAGCCAAAAGCAAGATCAACGTCAACGAGGTGACCACACACACTTTATGTTTATATAGAGGTCTGTGTGTCAGTGTGTCCCGAGTAGCTCCAACTGGACTCCATTAGGCTCTGTTCAAGTTGCCACCAAGCTATTTCGGACAGTGTCTGACTATCTTGGAGTCCTTTTCGGATCTGGTATCTTGTTTTGAAAATGAATCTCTGCATGTCAGGTCTGGGTAGGGGTTGGGTTAGGTTGGATGGGGGCTAACATTTTGGAACTATGCATCCATCCCTTTTTAACGGCTTATCCACGAACAGGTCATTGTGGCAGCAAGGTAGCCCTCCTCCTTAACCACATCCTCTAGCTCCTTCAGGGTGACCCTAAGGCATTTACAGATGGGGTACGTAATTCCTCAAGTGTGGTCTGGGTCTGCCCCAGGGCCTCCTCCCAGCAGGGAAGCATCCTTCAGATGCCTGAACAACCTCAACTGTCTTGTTTTGTCTTCTCCAAGCTCCCTTCTGATATCAGAGGTCTTTGTCCTATGTTTTAAGACAAGAGTAACCATGTACTCCAACCTCAAACTAAAGTGTTCATAGCTATTCCACTCAAATAGAAAAATGTGGTGGTGGGGAGGGTGTGTCAGACTGTGTTCAACCATCCAACAAGCACTTTGGTTGAAACATACTGACCACCAAAGGTAGAACCAAGCCACCCTGAGATTGAGATTAATTATCGTTGGTCACTCCCAAAAGCTCATGACCATGGGTGAGGGTTAGAACATATCTTGACTGGTGAATCAAGAGCTTCGGCTTCAGGCTCAGCTACCTCTTTAGCACAACTGTCCGGGACAACATCTGCATCACCGCTGGCCCCTGTCAATATCAGAAGCGATCTTACCCTCGCTCATGAACAAAACCCTGAGATACTTAATCTTATTCTAAACTTTTACGTTTGTCTGTGCAGATCTTCTATGACCTTGTGCGACAGATTAACAGGAAGAGTCCAGTTCCAGGGAAGACTCGCAAAAAGTCCACCTGTCAACTTCTCTAATGACAGGTAAGTGTTTAGTATACACACATATATTATTACACACACATACTGTTGTACGTATGTTTAATTTTTTCTTCTCTCTCTACAGTTTTCTGCTCACCTGACCAACAACCAACCAACCAACCCATCACACCACATCTTCCAGCTGGCCACGCCCCTTTAACATGTCATCGTCAACATCAGCCGCCTCTGACCTCTGTTCCCGTGATGACCACATCTCCTATCCCCTCACCACACTGTCCGACGAAGACGGTTGCCTTGGAAACATTCAAACCAAACATCAAAAAACTGTGGCGGCGATGATGACGATAATGATTCTGCTGTTGCAGGAGTGGGAGCTGTCCAAACAACCGCCCAAATTTAAACAACGGTTCCCATCATACTCTCTGCTAGGCCATTTTGCGCTGGGGAGTGGCTTCTTGCTTTTAATTTTAAATGTGTCTTTCCTTTTCTTTCTTTTTTTTTTTTCCTTTTACTTATTTTCCAGTAGTCCTGAGCCAATCACACGTGTTTTGACCACTTCACAGTTAGCATAACATGGCTGACTCTGTGTGTGTGTGGGGCTCTGGTAGAACCTGTGGATCCATACAGTGGCTATTATTACAGTGGTTATTATTATGATTCTGTATGAAAAAATATAAAAGTCAATTATTGTTTTTGTTTTTTGGGGTCGGGGTGGGGGATTGGGGTGTGCGGCAGATTGCGAAGTCGGCTCACCGTGCTAGTAGCTTTGAGCTAACGTCAGTTACCTGACAGTTACAAGAGTGAATTGGCAATATTCTGCTAATGCCAACCATCAAAATCTACCATTTTTTGGTTCGTTAGCTTTGCTTTGATATTTTTAAAGATGTTAATCTGTACTTAGCTTGTGTAGCTTTGGGCTACCTTGTTAGCGTAGCAACTAGTAAAACACATTAGAAAGATTTGGTGGGATGTTAGCATTATTAGTATATCCCTAAAAAACTGAGGGTAGCGTTTGGCCAAGGGCTAGCTCCTAGTTCCAGTAGCAGATGAAATGCATTCAGATTGTTAGGAGGGAATGCTAACTGTCAAAATATTTGGTTTGTTAGCATGTTTTTAAAGATGTTAATCTGTACTCAGCTTATGTAGCTTTGGGCTACCTTGTTAGCCTAGCAGCTAGAAAAATAAATTAGAAATATTGTGAACAAATTTAGCTGTTTGTGGGGTGTTAGCATTATTAGTGTATCCCTAAAGAAACTGGTGGTAGCTGTTGGCCAAGGGCTAGCTCCTAGTTTTAGTAGCACATGAAATGCATTGGCATTGTTGGAAGGGAATGCTAATTATGCTAACACACTGTAATTGTTTGTTAACAGCATTTAGTTTCAAAACATTAACAATGAAACACTTGCAACATTTTAACAAATCAAACAGTGTACAAAATGTATTTCAAAGAGCTGTTAGTTGTGGGCTAGCTTGTTGGCTAATAGCCAATGCAATATATTTGGTATGTTGTGAGGGAATGCTAACAACATCAAATAAACAATTAAATGATAGTAACCGTGTGCTAACTTGTTAGCTTAGGAGTGCGGTGAGCTGACTCTAGATCTGCTGCTTAGGGCGGACATGTTGCCTTTAGACAGCAGACTCACACTGGTCCAGTACCTTCTGTGTGTGTGTGTGTGTGTGTGTGTGTGTGTTTTTGTATGTTTGTGAGTGTAGGTGAGCTGCAAAACAACAGTGAACCAGGCCAGTTTCTGTGATGACCTTTTTGGCCCAGAAGGGGGAGATGCGGGATGGGGGGTGTTATATTTACTGAGCAGGGCAGCCGGCAGGTGTTGTTTCTGTATTATTAACCATATTATTACCCAACTATTAATGTTTTTAACACAACACATCTGAGAGGGAAGCACTGAATTATCGGTCAAACATCCTGTTGGTCAACCCTCCCTTTAACTGATGGGCTATAGCATTTAAAAGTACTTATTTATTAGTCACTAGTATCTATTCCATTTACTAGTGACTTGTTGCAATTTTTTGCCATTGAAATCTATGGGGCTCTGCAGTTCAGATATCACCTGTTCATTTGTTACTAGAAACAAATGAATGGTGACTAGTAACCATTTCCATTTTACTAGTCACTATTATTTAGCTACTAGTACTACTCATTTTTTAGTTACTAGTAACTATTCCATTCTTACTAGTAAGAATTACAATGTTAATAATGAATAACTAGTAACAAAAACAAATATACTTGTAAAGATGAAAATGTTACTAGTATCTTTTGGAATAGTTACTAGTGACTAATGAATAAGCACAAGTATCTAAATAATACTAGTAAAATTTAATTTAGTTACTTGTAACTATATTTTAGTTACGAGTAACTTAAGAAGTTTGTTTTCTACTGTTTTACTACTTAGTAATAAAGCAGTAATAATCACTAGTAACTAATGGAATAGTTACTATTGACAAATAAGTAAGTACTAGTAGCTTTTAAATAGCGACAAGTAAGTTAAAGTAATAAATGTTAAAACGGCTTGCCATTAACGGGCATGTATTAAACTATCCGGGAATGGAAGCCTAAACTTGACCAAAAAATTTAAGGCTGGCCTTCCCTGTCCTTAGCGTGGGTGTAGTATTTTATGCTAACACTTTAAGTTAGTGATGGTAGCTCAAAGCTACGTTAGCAAGGAGTACTGCTGACCCGTGAATGGTATTCTCATCAGATAAAGAAGAAAGTTGAACTAAAATCTCAGTGTTTATGTTTGAAAGTAGCACGGCTGAGGTAGAGACCAATCAGAGGAGGTTGGGCTTGAAGCGGAAGCCCCCGTCCCCTTGTGTGTTTTGGGGGGCGTGGCCTGTGAAGCAGTGTCTTCTGTTTGTAATGTGAGAGTGGTCATCTTATAGATACAGTATGTTGGACCAGTGACCTCTGTGAGTACTGCTGTGCACAGTGTTGTACTTTGGGGAGTTCTGCGGTACAGTGTGTGGTACTGCTGTCAGTATTCTGGTTCTCCTCCAGTACGTTCAGCCATGTAGCATGTTGATGTTTCTGTCAGTACTCAGTCTAACCTCCAGGAGGTGCTGCGACAGTTTGCATGCCGAGCAGAAGCTTCCAGGTGAAAGGTCTGTTTGCAGCCATGGAAAGGGTGATCCCCATGTACAGAATTAATCTGTTAGCATGCTAACAAGGAAAGCCAGTACGTTACGCTCCAGGAGATTCCTACTGGAAAGTTTTGTGTGAAAAGAGGACCTTTTTTTAGAATTAATTAGCAGCAGAGGTTTGGACTCGAGTGACAAATATGACGTAGGACTTGACAAAATTTAAAAAAACTTGTAACTCGACTTTGACTTTAACACCAGACTTAACTTGGTCCTGAGACATTTGAGTCGAACGGACTTGATACCTTCCCCAAGCCCAAATATATATTATGACACGGCTTAGGTCTAGACTCTGACTTGCCTGTCTCTGCTTGGGACTTGACTCGGACTTTCTTGTCTTGACTTGAGACTTGACTCGAACTTGTTGGTCTTGAATTGAGACTTGACTCGGACTTACCTATCCTGACTTGAGACTTGACTCGGACTTGCCTATCCTGACTTGAGACTTGACTCGGACTTGCCTATCCTGACTTGGGACTTGACTCGGACTTTCTTGTCTTGACTTGAGACTTGACTCAAACTTGTTGGTCTTGAATTGAGACTTGACTCAAACTTGTTGGTCTTGAATTGAGACTTGACTCGGACTTGCCTATCCTGACTTGAGACTTGACTCGGACTTGCCTATCCCGACTTGAGACTTGCCTATCCCGACTTGAGACTTGCCTATCCCGACTTGAGACTTGCCTATCCTGACTTGAGACTTGACTCGGACTTTCTTGACTTGAGACTTGACTCGAACTTGTTGGTCTTGAATTGAGGTTTGACTCAGACTTGCCTATCCTGACTTGAGACTTGACTCGGACTTGCCTATCCTGACTTGAGACTTGACTCGGACTTGCCTATCCTGACTTGAGACTTGACTCGGACTTGCCTATCCTGACTTGAGACTTGACTCGGACTTGCCTATCCCGACTTGAGACTTGCCTATCCTGACTTGAGACATGACTCGGACTTGCTTGTTTCGACTTGGGACTTGAGTGCTAAGCCTTGAGACTTACTTGAGACGTAAAAGAATGATTTGGTCCCACCCCTGATTAGAAGTATATAAACACTGAATTGGTGGTTTATAACAAAATGTTATTGTAAGGAGGTATAAGAACAATTTGTTGTGTTTAATCAATTTATTAACATACTGTTAATCATATAATATGTCATTACTATTTTAATACTATTATTATCAACATGTACTAGCATCAAGGTTTATTCTTGACCTGGGAAATAATAACAAAATTAAAAATATAAAAGGTCCACTCACTAGCTTTCATCAACCAATGGTGTTTGCTCAGATTAATAAATGTAAAAACACCTCATTACTAAAATACAAATAATAAGCACTTCATTTATACATATCATAAAATCTTTTATCATTTGAAATATGTCATTATAATGTGATTACAGCTCGGTCATACTATATTCGCAGGAGTCGGTTATTGACAAATAGATTAAGAAATACCTCTTTGCAAATACTTAATAGTGTTATACTGTTTATTAAGTGTTTATATACTCATTAAAAATGCTTAAGTGGGGTTGAATTAAAGTGTCATTAGGTTTTTAATGGGAAGCATCCGGGTCTGTCTCGCTGTGTTCCCTTGATGAGGAAGCCCATTTTGCTCAGTGTCTGATGGCAGCACCTGGATGACCCACCTGTGCTCTATAAGAGAACAGCCAATAACATACATCACCTGGCCGCGGCTGCAGTCGGACCTTTTACTGGCTTCCACAGTAACAGAGGCTGCGGTGGCATTCGTCATTTCATGCGACTTCTGGGACTGTAATGGTTGACGGCTCAGACCAAATGTGAAGATCATGTCGTTTTGCCACAGTTCTAAAAGGCCTCAGTATGCTTCAAAACAAGTAGGTTGTACGATGTGTTGTCCGATCCGTGTCTAAAGGCAAAATTATACCTTCACTTGGAGACATTCATGGCTCTCCACTCGGTAAATACAAATAAAAAGTGATTAAAGAAGTGTTTTGTTTGAAGCACATGGAGGCCTTACTGTCCATGGTAAATTAAGGCTGTTTATTTCTTTTTTACAGAGCTACGCTAGCAGTTTCCCTATGCTTCCATTCTTTGTGCTAAGCTAGGCTAAATACACATTGATCTCATCTGAGTTATTGTTAAGCAGCTCCTTTAATGAATTGAAGTCGTACTGAAGTGATGAGCGCAACCGCAGCCGGAAGCAAACTGAAATAATTAAATCGCAACGAGAAGAAATACTTTTTACATTACTGAAATAAACCTGCTTCTTTTTCTCTGTATGGCATGATGACCAGTGAAATGTAAAAGAAACCAGTTCGGCCAGTGAAGTATCAGGTTGAAAATCCAATTTCCATTCTGCTTAATCATCATGGTTCGGCTGTCGGAGTTTAAAACTGGTATGAAAATTGGTCTGAACTGGTTTCTTCCAGTACAGAAACCCACAGCAGCAGCGGGTGGGAGGGTGGGGGTGGGGGGGTGAAGCCAAATGTAAAAACTAAAAAGCCTTAAATGAATAAAAGTGGTGCAATTTTGTAACAGCAACCTGTGATGTGGAGTCATTCAGATAGATGAAGATTACTTTCATTATCAGTTAATATGCCAATTCTTTATAATTCATAATTCCCTCTATAAAAAAATTGTAGTATATTGTAATGTATGTTATTATTTTGTGACTGCCTGAGCTTTATATTGCTTGTTTTATTCAACCAACAAGCCCAAAATCCCAGAGATACTCAGTTCACTGTCATATATATATATATAATAAACACAAAAAAACAAATCCGCACATTTGAGAAGCTGGAACTAGTGAATGTGTAGTAGTGTATTTTATCAAAATATTGAAACTCATTGATTAATTAACAACCGTAGCAGCTCAAGTGTATTTTGGTCTTGTTGTTTTATACAATTCAGAGACAAAGAATTTTAGCAATATCCAGAGTCACTTCACGCTATTGTGAGTATGTCACAGAATCAGAATACTTTATTACGAAGCCCTGGAATAATCGATGAAGGAAAATTATTATTATTTACATTAAAACATGGCCACGAGGTAATTAAAACGTGGGAACTTACTAGGTAGCATCTCATTCCCATGTATTAATGAGAATAATACTACCTCGTTCCCACGTTTTAATTACCTCATGGCCACGAGATGTGATAATTGCCCTCAACGTAATTAAAACGTGGGAAGTAGGTAGTATCTCGTGGCCACAAGGTAAAATATTGTGGCCTTCTTTTAATTAGAATTTTTTTTTTCCATTCAGCGTTCCTTCCAGGGCTCCTTATAAAGGCATAAAAGGAATAGACATAATAGTAGAAGTAGAGAATATAAAATCATCTAAGAATATAATAGATGTGGATATTTGCAGTATTAACAGAAGCAAATAAATTATAAGCTTATTCTAAATTAAATGGATCCAAATTGATTATTAAAAATGTTAATTGATCAAAAATGTTAACATCAAACAATTAGGAGGGAGAGAGAGGGGTCATTATTATACATTTAAAGGACTACAATCAGAAACTATAAAAAGACTACAACACAGCTGACGTCAGTTCTCAACTGCCGCCTGTCTTGCGCCTGCGCGAAACGCTCAGCTGCCATGACAACGGCTGCAGCTTGTTTCCGTGACTGAAGCAGAGGAGGAGCAGGGAACCTAGCAAAGCATGCGGCTCGTTAGTTAAACGATGTTTTACCAGCTAGTTAATATAATAACAAACAACATGACAAGGGAGTGACTCCTCGTGCTGTTTTTTTTTTGTCGGCGGTGAGCGCGCGCCATGACCGTCCGCTTCAAGGTAAGCGTCAGGTGTTAGCATTAGCAACAGGTTAGCCAAACAAACCGATGCTAACGGACGCAGTTCGCTAACTGCAGTGTTCATGAACATGCAGGATCTAAATTACACACAGTTTGAGATGTAGTGAACCTGTCCCGGTGTACCGGACAGAACCCTGGACGACTCTGCAGAGTCAGGATTAATGTGATTTAATCTCTTGTAATGAGCTAATCCAGGTAATCGGCATCAGATTGACTGTCTGAGCAAACACTCACCTGCACGAGAGGTACACCTGCTAATGACAAACTTCATCAGTACTGCTCTGTATTTAATAGTAGTTATTAAAATATTGATTGTTCCGTTATATTATCTCTATAGATTATCATTTAGTATCGTTGTTGTTTCGTAGCAATATTCTTTATTGTTGATTAATCCCTTGATGATTGTTCAGTTAATTCATACAACATGGCGTTTATGAAAATGTCAGATAAATGTGGAAAATCATTATTATTTACTTTTATTGTTCTGTCTCATCACTCAGAGTGAATAAAGAGTTTTGAGATTGATTTTAAGATATGAGAAATGCTGATGGGGTGTTTAGGATTATCTGTGACACTTAAGGATGCAACTGATGATTATTTTCATTCATTGATTAGTCTCTTGATTATAACCCTATTGATCATTAGAAAATAGTAAGAAATGCTTTTATACATAATATACATTTAAAATGATATAAATGCATCAAGTCCTCACATTTGAGAAGCTGGAACCAGAGAGTGTTTCACAATCTTAAACAATTAATCGATTATTGAAAGTGTTCATCATCTAATCGTTGAAAGGTTTTAGCTGTAAATATCTGAAATTATTATTATGAAGTTTTGTATACTGAAAATATGTCTATATATAGTTTGAATAGTGTTTTACCAAAACCACATATACAGTGAGGAAAATAAGTATTTGAACACCCTGCTATTTTGCAAGTTCTCCCACTTAGAAATCATGGAGGGGTCTGAAATTGTCATCGTAGGTGCATGTCCACTGTGAGAGACATAATCTAAAAAAAAAAATCCAGAAATCATAATGTATGATACAGCTGCAAATAAGTATTTGGACACCTGTCTATCAGCTAGAATTCTGACTCATGAGCATTGAAGATGGGTTGAGGCTGGGTCTTCCGACATGACAATGACCCGAAGCACACAGCCAGGATAACCAAGAAGTGGCTCTGTAAGAAGCATGTCAAGGTTCTGGCGTGGCCTAGCCAGTCTCCAGACCTAAACCCAATAGAGAATCTTTGGAGGGAGCTCAAACTCTGTGACTGACTGATCTAGAGAAGATCTGTGTGGAGGAGTGGGCCAAAATCCCTCCTGCAGTGTGTGCAAACCTGGTGAAAAACTACAGGAAACGTTTGACCTCTGTAATTGCAAACAAAGGCTACTGTACCAAATATTAACCTTGATTTTCTCAGGTGTTCAAATACTTATTTGCAGCTGTATCATACAAATAAATAGTTAAAAAATCATACATTGTGATTTCTGGATTTATTTTTTTAGATTATGTCTCACAGTGGACATGCACCTACGATGACAATTTCAGACCCCTCCATGATTTCTAAGTGGGAGAATGTGCAAAATAGCAGGGTGTTCAAATACTTATTTTCCATACTGTATATATTGTCCTCCAGCCCACTTGATGTAATACCTACAAAGTTTCTACTGAAAGTAATAGATTCTGTTGGGCCCCATTTGATCTCTGTTTTCAACAGCTCCGTATCTACTGGTTGTGTCCCTGATTATTTTAAAACGGCTTGCGTGAACCCACTTCTAAAGAAACCTGGTTTAGATCCCTCCCTCCCACAAAATTTTAGACCAATTTCAAAACTGCCTTTTATTGCAAAGATTCTAGAAAGAATTGTGTCCAAACAGCTGCTCACTGTACTGGAAAATAACAAAATATTTGAAAAGTTTCAGTCTGGTTTGAGGAAGTACCACAGCACTGAGACTGCCCTGCTTAAAGTCACCAATGACCTTTTAATGTCTGCTGATGA
>NC_060172.1:1018364-1024796 GCF_021292245.1 Micropterus dolomieu | reverse complement strand
GATCTAGAGAAGATCTGTGTGGAGGAGTGGGCCAAAATCCCTCCTGCAGTGTGTGCAAACCTGGTGAAAAACTACAGGAAACGTTTGACCTCTAATTGCAAACAAAGGCTACTGTACCAAATATTAACCTTGATTTTCTCAGGTGTTCAAATGCTTATTTGCAGCTGTATCATACAAATAAATAGTTAAAAAATCATACATTGTGATTTCTGGATTTTTTTTTTTTAGATTATGTCTCTCACAGTGGACAACGATGACAATTTCAGACCCCTCCATGATTTCTAAGTGG
Organism: Micropterus dolomieu; assembly: GCF_021292245.1. NCBI lineage: Eukaryota > Metazoa > Chordata > Actinopteri > Centrarchiformes > Centrarchidae > Micropterus > Micropterus dolomieu. The sequence goes on along the minus strand of NC_060172.1, from coordinate 1,024,507 downwards.
GAGAACTTGCAAAATAGCAAGGTGTTCAAATACTTATTTTCCTCACTGTGTGTGTGTGTGTGTGTATATATATATATATATTTTTTATTATTTATCATTGTGCCCTTGTGGTAGTCAGATTTCTTGCCCGTGTTATTTTTCTACACATTAGAGAAAAAATAAATAAATAAACTTTATTGTACTTGTTTTTATAGTCATCAGTGTTGGGAATCTGAGTAAGCCGGTTCCCATGGGCAATTCCTAAATGTTGTGCACAAGTGTGTGTATGTGTATTCATCCAAATGTCTAAGTACCCCAAGGGATGTACGTATGCAGTCACTTCATTGCGCGCGCGCGCGTCGAGGGCCCCGGCCAGCTGCTGCAGTGCGTGCATTAACACCTTGTTAGGGCTTAGCGAGTTAAGTGTTAATTGGGGTGGAAAACGTTGATATGCTGCTCTCCTATCCCAAATGGCTTACCCTGTCTCTGCAGAAGAAAACAGGAGTGCAAACTTAGGAAACTGCTCACGTTCACACACATGCACACAAACCCGCACGAGCACTACTACTCGGTCTCCTGTCTCATGACTCATTCGGTACCCGTTTGGCCCAAGTTTTTCCTCTTTTGCTGCTGCATTATTTCACTCTCACCGAATCTTTTCCCAAATTGGATCTTTCCAATCCTCTCTAGTTTTTCTGCTGGTGCATCATCCTTCACTTTCCTACTTTTTCCTCTCCCCTCACCTCACTCTTCATCACTCCCCTCCAGAGTACCCTCTTTTTCTCATCTTCACTCACTTTTATCCCCTTCACGACACCCCTGCACATCTTCTCTTTGATATTTATTTTTTCTCTCCTCCGTTAAATCTTCCTCCTCATCCCCTTCTCAGACAGTAAACACTGGCAGGATCTCTGTGGCCCATTAGACCAACTGAAGACATTCTGTCTCTTCCACAAACGTGCTCCTGTTCATGAATGACTGCACTTCCCATCAAGCTCTGGGAATATGTAGAAAAGGAGTTAACTATACTCTATATCACATGTGTCAAACTCTGAACCCCCTCCGTGGGCCGAATCCGGCCACTACAGTAGTTTTCCGTTCACACTACACAACTTACCGTCTTGTGATGGGAGTCTTGCAGTCGTTGTGGCCTTCACACTACGTGACTGATCGGTGACAGGGGGTCACACACTACACGAGTTGACAGCGGCTGTGTCACCTGACACTGGTCACCAAACCATGTTTTGTCAAGAAAACGGAAAATGACGCGAACCTACAGACCTGTTGTTTGTTATTATAAAAACAGCAATAACAAAAACAAAAAATATGGGTGAAAGAATGGATTAGCACACGCAGGTAGCAGGGATCATCTGAGCTACAGAGAGCTGGGGGGGAGTAAAAAGTGTTTTGCGGAGAAAAAGTAGCTGCCTGCTCTCATTGGCTGGATGTGGATGTCGAGTCGGTCGACTCTTCCAGATATTTGGCATGGTAGATATCTGGCTGACATCCGTGATGTGTCAGAAATGTGTCGGGGAGCCATTTTGATGCGTTGCTGACTGCAGATCAACCGCTGATTTACTTACGATCACAGCCCAACGGTCGCCGAGCGGAAAATCGGGCTAAAAATCGTGTAGAGTGACCTAGGCTTAGGCTACAGTAGCCTATACGTCTGCATTTTCCCAGGTAATCAAACTCTCATTAGTTGGATGTATGCCCTCTGCAAGGCTGTGTGCAGCTGGACTATTTGTTTTATCAAAGGCTACATCTGTCCCTCATGTTATTAGCAGCTCACAATTATTTGTTTTACCATGGTTCTGCACCTCTGGACTGTGAAAAAGTGAAAAGTTACTGTAAGAGCTTATGTTTGATATTTCTCTGTTATTTACTTGAAATGTTTGATCTTTGATTGATAAATTATGTTATGTTAAATTATGTTATGTGTTATGTGGACCTTGGTGAAAGTGAGTTTGACACCCCTGCTCTATATTGTTGTAAAACGGAGAGTGTGTCAAGATAAAAGTAGTGTGTTAGTTATAAAAATATGGTAAGTTTGTTAAATGCTAATTTCTACGCACTAGTCCCGTCCTTACCATGCCCATTGAGTGGCTGCCTAGCGGGGAGCTTGCCCTTGCGGGGTGTCGAGTGGCAGGAGGACGAAGCAGAGGCTTGGCTGCTGCTTCCCCCACCATGAGAGTGGATCCCACTGCCGTTCTTCACCACCTCCTCCTCCTCCTCCTCCTCATCCTCCTCCAGGTCCTCCTCCTCCTGGGAGCTTCCGAAGTAGGCCATGTTGCTAGGCAGGGCTGATGAACCTGAGTGCAGAGAGGTGGAGAAAAGAGAGGAGAAAGGGACACAGAGAGGGGGATGAATAATAGAGGTAGGTTGGGTGCGGAGAGCAGAGAGAGAAAGGAAAAGAAGAGAACATTTAAAAATTCAAGTAAGAAAAAGGCACTGAATCGAGAAACACTATTTGCACACAATACACCTTCTTTTGGGACCCCCCAGCTGTCCATGTATGGGAAAAACATTTTTTCATTCCAATCTCTGACATTACAGATGAATCAACATCAGTATGCAAGTGGTGAAATATTAATGTAAAAACAGAAGTTGCTCAAGCGTTTGTGAATAAATGGCGATTGGGCTGCTGTTTTTTCATCTGTTATTATCCCAGTTGGTGGCCTATTGATGCTTTGTAAACTGCTCTGCACATAACCGCTCCATTGTCTCTCGCACACACACACGGACGGACGGACATGCACAGCAGAATGTTCAAATTATTTGCAAATCCATGACAGATTCACTTTACCGGCGATTTTACTGTGTCTATACTGAACCTCTTCCAAAATCACTTCTTAAATCATGACATCTGCGTCTATGGATTTACCATTCATCTTGCCTGACCTTGACCTTTGTTCTGGTGTTTCTCGTCTTAACAATGTTTTGCAAATGCCGCTGCGAGACATCACTAGTAGTTGTGGTGGTTCAAGCAATATGAGCGGTATTACAATTTACAGGGAAGGGAGGGGATGACTTGCAACATATTCTGATAACTAGGACTAAAGCCAGAGCACTGGGAGGTTGTAACAGGCCGTCTTTCCACAGAGACTCTCCATGTTGACAGTTTTATTGAGACATATATACTGTACATGTGCTCAAATATCTAACTCTGTATAAGAGTTACTTTAGAAACCAAAGAGTTGCTGCTGAGCTAATCCCAAATCTGTCGCTTTCACTCTTCCAAACAGGATTACTGTCAATCTCTCCCCCTATTGCATAAGAAAACTGATGTTCTCTCTTCTGTCACACTCAATCACTTTCATTGTCATCTCTGAGAAATCTCGCTCAATATGTGCTGGAAGGTGGTAAATGGTGTTTGGCAGTAGGTAGCCTATGACGTTACCTCAGTTAGTTGAATGTAGACAGAAACACACACACAAAAAGGTCATAAAGCCCAAAGCTATGTTATTAAATCTCATAATGTTGCACTCGTAAATCAGTGCGCAAACAGCTGGTTCAGTCATACAGATGTAGGAAAAAAACACTAAGGCTAGCTTGTAGAGTATAGTAGAAGTGACTGGCACAATAATATTTGGACAGAAATATAAAACATATACAGAGGCATCGATGTAAATCCTTTTTTCATTTTTCTGCATCATGCTTCCCGTGTGTGTCCAGAAACATCATAAAAAGCTTTACAGCAATATGCTGATCTTTGCCATAAACTGACCAGTAGAACACTTTATTGCGTGCAAGTATGTTTGTTTGTACGGACAGCTTCTGAATTGACATCCTACGGAACCCTTGCACCTCCCACTGCCCTTCTATCAAAAAGGCCTGCTCCCCCCATCTTTAACTTTAAGAGGCTTGCTTCGGTCCATTTTTCAATTTGTACTGTCTGACTGTGTCTTTGTTGATTTATAGTTAACTGGAATGTGGAATGTATGCAAGATCCTCAGATTTGATTGGGTGCCTGGGCGTTTATGAGCAGGAAAAAACAGATTTCAAGAATTTGTGGGTCCTTCGTAAACTGATTGCAAAGCATGAGTAACTACTGTTTTTATCACTCTTTTAGGGGCCACCGTGTTTAAAGGGCATTAAATGGGGAAGAAATGTGTGATTATATCAATTAAAATGATGTTAAGCCTCTGAAAAATGGGCTGAATTTAACTAGCCTGCATTACGCTATGCAGGGTACTTAAAATCACACAGTGAATTAAGAATTATCCAAGCCAATTATTTAATTAGTGCTCTTATTTTGGAGGGTGCTTAATACTTATCTTAGATTTTACACATTCTATACATTAAGTGGCTTCATAAAAATATAGAGATAAAACAAGTACGAGGACACCAAAATAATTAAATTTTCTAATAGACTCACACAAGGGATTTATCTTACACATATTAGAACAAGTCAGAAATGAGCAGCAAAAAGGCACGAGGACTTCACGAGGTCTCTAGTTTGACGAGTTAGTTTGAGTTAGATGAAAAAGAATATGCTCAATCATTAGCTCATTATTGATTCATGTAATATAACCCTGCACTGGAGCGGCTATGGACTGCTGAGTAACTGTTTAGTCACCTGCCTTTTGTAATCCATGTGTGTGCAATATGACACACAAACACATTTACACTGTAAGTGGACAATGGAGCTCGGCTTGGAAACACTAAACATTTGAGTGCGAGTGTGTTTGTGAGGATATACCCTGACACCCTAACTAAGCCTGGGCTTTCCAAAAGACAAAGGAGAGGACATGGTGCAAGGCTTAACTGGTGCTAACCAGTACCATGCAGACCGCAGTACTAAAGGATTCTCCTTTCAATAGCCTTCACTGCAGAATGAAATAAGAGTCCTTAGGGGACCTACGGTTATCACATGTCACATCACATTTAGTTTGAAAGTTTCAATTTTATACTCATATCAAAACTTTTCCAAACAGTAAAAACAGAGAGCCTGGTAATAATAAATCTTGTTGTGCCTTGGATCACACTTTTCACACAGCATCTCTGCCAGTTTCTAATTATCTCCTCAGAGAGAGGGAGAGAAAATAAAATCTGAAGTGGCAGCAGATTTCCTGAACAGATAATATTGGAAATTTACCTGCACCTTTTGACTTCTAAAGCAGGTATGTAGGGCACAAAGTAACTGTTCAACAAGAGTGAAATATAGCTTCTACACAAACCAAAATGACCCACATGGTGAGGCCTTTTTCTCTGCAAGCAGGGGTGGATTCTCAAAGAAGCACTCAAACCCATGCCTGGTGTGTGTTTATGTTGTGGTTTCTTGGCATACAGCATCTGGAGTGGAATACAGACAATTGTAGGTGGCTGAACCCGTGCAGCAATGCCACTTTGTAACAAAGTACAATTTTCTGGCTTTCAACCAGTGGGCATCAAATGTTGGGTGACTACAGCACACATCCCAGCCAACAGATACAGAACGCCACACACATGCACCTAATGACACACACTCACACACACAAATGAACAAACACACCGCGCAGAGACCTCGTTTATCTTGGCCACAGAGCAAACGCTCCTCTTAGACCAAACAAACACGCACAGGCTGCACACACAGGCCCAATCAGCTTCTAATGACTTGCTTCATTAGCTAAATGGCTGTAATTTACTGCCCTGAACAGAGGTCAGAGGGCCACTGACCACAGGGGCGCCCAGGGACAGAAATAGAGAGGGGGGGGGGTTTGGGTTTGTTTGGGGGTGCAGGAAAGTGGAGACAAACTAGTGAAAATGTTCAATACAGCAGAGTGAGTGTGTGTGTGTGCGCGCCTTTATAGTACTTACAGCCCCTCCAAAAGTAAAAGGACATACCACCCTTTGGATTAGACCACAGTATTCTTAGGTGAGCAAAAGTAAAGGAACAAATAATCTTAAAGTAAATAACATTTAATATTTAGTGCATAACCCTTGCTTGCAATAACTGCCTCAAGTCTGCGACCCATCGACATCAACCAGCCTGTTGCATTCTTCATTTGTGATGCTATTCCAGGCTTTTACCACAGCTTCTTTCAGTTCTTGTTTGTTTCGGGGTGTTTCTCCCGTCAGTCTCCTCTTAAGGAGGTGAAATGCATTTTCTATTGGGTTAAGGTCAGGTGATTGACTTGGCCTGTCTAAGACCTTCCACTTTTCCACCCTGATGAAGTCCTTTG
>NC_060172.1:990688-1018264 GCF_021292245.1 Micropterus dolomieu | reverse complement strand
TGACTTTAAAATTCTATTGATCACTTTTAAAGCTCTTCATGGCCTCTCGCCTTGTTATATTTCTGACCTTTTAGTCCCATACGCACCAGCACGTACCTTGAGATCCTCGGGCAGAGGTCTGTTGTCTGTTCCAGAGTCTCGACTGAAAACTAAAGGGGACAGAGCGTTTGCTGTCAGGGCCCCGAGGCTCTGGAACAGCCTGCCCGAGGAAATCAGGTCGGCTGAGTCAGTGAATTCTTTTAAGGCCATTCTTAAAACATACTTTTATAGGAGAGCCTTTCCCGATCTTATTTGACTTTATTTTATCCCTTTTATTTTATTGTATTTTACTAATTTTATATTTATCTTAAACATGTGTTTTAGTCTTTTCTTTATCTTGTATTGTTTTTTGGGTATTATTGTCTTTACACTTGTTAAAGCACTTTGTAACTTGTTTTTGAAAAGTGCTCTACAAATAAAGATTATTATTATTATTATATTTGTGTGTTTTTTTTCAGGGTCAGAGTGAATACCAAAAGAGCTACAGGGTTTCCCGGTCCAGAAGTGTGTCTCCTCAGCGCTGTGCTCCGTTGGCCGGCCTGCGCTCCGACCAGATGGGTAAGAAACCTGATTTGAGCTCTGATTGGACGTTGGGGGATTGGACAAACTTTAGTCTGAACATGCTGCAGATACAGGAGGAAGTTTGTCCTTGATCTTTCAGCTTTCCCACCACATGGAACTAAAATATGACTGGAGTTAAGCTCTTTTTTGTTTTGTTGTAGTGCAGTTTTACAAATGCAGAATATGTTTTATCATAACCTATTGCCAACATTACACTTTTCTGTGCTCCATCGTCAAATTATCTCCTCTCAGTAAAGTTGAATTTTTAATTTAGCCAAAGTTTTAAAGTTTTAGTAACAATAAAAACTATCAAAAACCAAAGTGGAACAATCTTTGAACACACAGATATTCACTTAGAAATACAAAAGAGAAAAACAACAAAGAATTTGATAATTAGTATTCTAAAAATCTAAAATTACTGCTTGTGTCTTTGACATGTCTTTTTCTCAGGTATCAGCAGAGAACCGAGTCTCCAACGTCGAAAAAGGCTCGAACCTGGTGGTATTCAGTCCTGCAGCTCTCTCCTCTGTCCTCCAGATCCGCACCATATTCTCCCTCAGCCGACTCCTCAAGCACACAGAACTTCGGGTAGGAAGTCTCCATAACAAACTGATGAGAATCCCCCCCAAATAGGTATTAAAATAAGAACCCAATAAAGCAGGTTTATCATCTTTTTCAAGCTTGGCCCAACACCCATTATTGTGCAGTTTGGCTGAGCTTTGAGCTTATTTAATATGTGTACAGTTTGCATGCGAACCTGCTAGCTTTTAGCATGTAATGTTAACACATAAACAAGATTTAGGTTAAAACTACAAACATGGGGCGGCTGTGGCTCCAGAGGTAGAGCGGGTTGCCCGTTAATCTTAAGGTCTGCGAAGGTGAGCAAGATACTGAACCCCGAATTGCCCCTGGCGGCTGTTCTGCCAGTGTACGAATGTGTGTGAATGTTAGTTTCTGTTTGAGCACTTAGACTCAGTGACTGGTGAATGCAGATGTAGTGTAAAAGCGCTTTGAGTGGTCGAAAAGACTAGAAAGGCGCTATACAAGTACGGAGCATTTACATTTACATTAGAATATGAACACACATTTATTTTGTCTAATATTAGTTTGTATAAAAACTGCCGTTTAGCATGTTAGTATGCTAGCGTTAGCATCCTATGTAAGCTAATAATGTGTTCTTTAAATGTCCTACTTCCTCTCCATCGCTTCATTACCAGCCTCCAAGAGTCACTCAGCCCACAGGAAGGGACCTTCCCTGGAGCCACAACCCCCAACACCTCCTGGAGCACGAGAAGACCCTGGATCTCGTGCAGACTCAGGACCTCCAGCAGGACCACGACCTGCTGCAGACTCAGGACCTCCAGCAGGACCACGACCTGCTGCAGACTCAGGACCTGGGTCTGCAAGAGATCCAGGAGCCAATGGAAAATCTGGTAAATATCATAGACTATAAAACATAGACATACCATCGTATCCGTGTCAGAACCCATAGGTTTCTGAAGAGAACTGTTGTTTTTGCCACTCTTGGGTTGGCTTCCTTTTTCAGCCCTGGAGGTTGATAACAATACATCACACTGCTCTTTTTCTGTCTCCTCAGTGAAGCCCCACCCCTCCAAGCCTGACAGCCAACCACACCTTAGCCAAACTTTGACAGCAGCGCCTGATGGACAGCAGCCCTCGGCCAATGAGGTGAGCCTAAATGTAGTTGTAATCCGAGTTACTACCTCTCAGTTAAATAAACCTTAACTGAAAATATAAATGAACAGTTTTTCCTCCATCCTGTGTTGCAGGTTCAGCATGCTCTGCGGTGGAGGGCGGGGCTGAGGTCGGGAGGTCAAAGGTCAGGAGGTCATAGGTCAGAGTACCTCAGACAGTTTGGCTGGAAGAAACCCGCGACAGCTGCTTCACCCCTACTGACTGCAGAACAGGTACGATATTACCAAATAGTACTGAACACTGGCACTACCACATGTGAAACCCATACTGACAGTCTGACAGGTGCTGCATGCTGCTAGCAAATGCTTCCACTTACTAACAACAACTCCCAAATGCTTAATATATTTTAAGATCTTATAAAAGGGACAATTAATGTCCACCTCTCAACATAACCAAGTTTCAGTATGTCATCCTGAACACAAAATGGTGCTAACTAGGAATGACCGATCTGATAAGCCGCATTGGTATCGGCCCCGGTACTGACCCTTTTAAAGGTGTTGTGGCCACATGGAGCACAATAGAGCAAACCTTTAATGAGCAGAACCGCTCATGGACAGTTGTTGCTGGTAACTTGCTAACAAGCGTGACAATGCACCAACAAAGCCGAGGAAGAAGAAGACTGCTTGCTAGCAAACGTGGATGTAAACAATGCAGGACTCGAAACATATAAATAATTTATGGGGAAGAAAATGCACAGAACACAAGCACCAAGATTAGACACTGTGTTTGGCTGAGAAACAATGAAAGCAATTTTAAGTGGACCCGGTGGTTCGTTTCTTTCTTGTGATTGAGTGATTCTGTCAGTTTCATTTGTGCAGTCATGGCGGGCGGCTGACTCATGTTACCTAATGCCTCATGCACACTAGAGGACTTTCACAATGTGGGATACCGCAGACATAACGACAGAATTAACCGATTTTTAATATTTTAATGTTAAGAACACACACTAGACGATTCAGTCCAGACGCAGGACCGCACACTTTATACTAAAAGATTTCAGTGTGGCGGTATAACAGACACCCACGTGATCCAACAGAACTTCAGACAGACTGTCGTCTTCAGCTGGTTGTACTTGTGTGTGTGTGCTGTGTTTTGTACAGAAAAACAAAAAGAGAGAATCCAGAGTGAGTTTAAAGACCTGTAGTTCAGCTGCGTGTCCACTAGGTGGAGGTAGACCGGTTTCATTTAACTGAAGAGTAACTGATGAGTTAACTGTTATGTTAGTTATTGATAAAACTGGTTTATCTATTGATTTTGAAATGTTTCAGTGAGTCATTCAGTTAAAAAAAGTCTCTTCATTGTTCCTTTATTTATTGATTAATATTTAAGTGACTGGTCATTAGTGACTGCTGCTGACCTTTAACCCCTCCCTGCAGGTGCTTCACTCCAGCAGCAGATCTGTGCCCCCCTTTAAGAAGAACCCCTTTTCCATGGACACTGAGTATCGGCGGAGCTTCCAGGGTCTGGCCCCGCCTCCTAAGCCCCGCCTTCGTAAACTACTAGAACAGCAGAGAGTCCCACTGTTCCACACACACGTGGTAGCGCGCGCACACACACACACACACACACACATTCTGTTGCGGTACTTGTTTCTGTATGAATGACCACTGCCGCCTACTGTGTACAGGATGCTTGAATTTGCACTTGACTAATTTACTGAATGAAGCTTTCTATTTTCTACTGTTTTATTTTATATTCATGTTCTGAAGCACACATCTGCTCAGTTGGAACTTTCAACAGTTTTGCCAGTTTTCAAGCAGAGGAAAAGATTTTAAAATAACTTAAACCAGAACTTCCAGGTTCTGTTCAAGGAGTAAGGAAACCTCATTGACACTAATAGCTAAACCTCCAGCCCTGGAGCAGAGTTTATTTATTCTTTCATTTGGTTTCTTTGTGGTCCTGCGTGGTCCTGACTCGAACGGGTGACCTCGGGTACGAGAGGCGGACACGCTGACGAGGAGGCTAAAAACCCACGGGCACTAGCGTCTGTCGCCAGTGCGTCTCTTAAGGTGTCGGGGAGTGAGGTTTACTCACTGCACAGCCTCGCTGGCTTCCGTCACATTGGGACCCGTTCCTTATAGGTCCGTTTGTCTCCTGACAGGCCGTTATTGTAAATAAGAAACAGTTCTTAATTAACTTGCCTGGTAAAATAAAATATATACGGCAGTAGTTATGTTTTTTTAACGGCCTTTAACAAATAACGTTTCCCATAAGCCCTAGATGTTCGTGGGTTAAACACCATGTTTCAACAAAAGACACGAGTCCAGGAGCGAGTTGAGGAGTCGCTGTTCGTCAGACATGTCTGCTGGGCTCAGAGGAGTGCTGTAGTTGATTGATCTAATGCTGCCTTCCAGGCAACTCGGAACTCAGAAATGTCCAACTTCCAAATAGAAAAAGTACAACGACTGCCACCTGAAGTTGGAGTTCCTACTTGTGAACTCTGGGAAACAATATGTACCCCGACTTCAGGAGAAGCAGCTGCATGACGTCACACAACAACGGCAGCTCCCACGAAAGCAAACTCTGTAAATGGTAAACCGTGAACTAAAAGGCAACACAAAGTACGTTTAGCATGTACTTAATTAAACTAATATATACTATCATTTAGTAAAACCTGGTTTATAACATATATTTATGTCACTTGTGTTCATTAAAACACCTCTTTTAAATTATCACCAAGGGCGCCGCGCCTGGGTTCAGATGTGTGTACATTGACAAAGGAACAGTTTGGAGTTTTTTAATGGGATCTGTAGTATTATTTTTTTTTCTGTGCCCACACAGTGGTGGTTGTTTAACTTTTTAGTTTATCAGCTGCTGTAGTGGAGGTGATTTGTCTTCCTACAGTCATTTAACTCTTCACAACAGAAGCCCTGACTGAGCTGTGTTCATCTGCAGAGCAACAAAAAGAGGAGGGAGGAGTCAGTGAAGAAGCCCCGCTCCAATCCGGAGAAAGATGATGCCACGCCCCCTCCTCCTCCTCCTCAGGTGCAGAGAGGACACAGGTGTGTTTCTGTGTTTTATGTGTCTTTTTGTTTATTGTAAATTCATTATGTTTATGAGTCTGTCTGTCTGTCTGACAGGATGTTGACTGAGTATGAGTCGAGCTTTCGTTCTCCCCTCTACAGGATCCCGGAGGAAGGCGGAGCCACACACAGCGATGCCCTTCAGGTCAGGGTTCAGTCTTGTTAAGTGTGCATCATAATGAGAGGCGGGGTCAGTAACTGTGTTTATTACTGGACTCGTTTATAAAGCTTCAGGCCAGATGAGAAGCTGGATATCAGTAAGGAGGTAGGTAAAGGTCATGTTTAGCCTAGCTTAGCATATAGGCTGGAAGCAGGAGGAAGTAACTATAACTATAGGTGGAGGCGTTAAATATGCCCATTTGGGTTTTCTGCCTCTCAATTCACTTTATATAAAAAAAATTTCATCTTTTCTAAAGAGGAAAAATACATCTTCAAACAGCTCCAGTTAGCTTACGAGCCGTTCAGCTGGATTTAGTTACCAGAGCTCAAACATGGAAACAAATTATGAGAAACAAATATAAAAGGGTTTGCACTCTTGAATCCAGACTTTTTAAGAAGTAGTCTGGTGTAGGTGTAAGTAGCCAATAGAAACAGTCCCTTATTATAGTAAAAATGCCTAAACACTTACAAAACACACAAGATGCTCTTCAGATGCAAAAAAATCCCTTTATTAATAAAAATGTGACAATGTTACAAAAAAATGAGCATTTCTTCCACAAGACCATCGTCACTTACAAACCGGGTTCTCATAGAGATTTCTATAAGAACCTGGATGTCTCTCTCTCAATACTTTCACACAGCAGCTGCTCTAGTGAGTATTTGGGGCAGCTTGACAGCAGTGTTTTTCATTAATGAACAAGACTAATTGGTTACGCCATAATATCAAAATGAACCGAAAATATTTTTACACATCTCACACACTTTGGCATCCGACTCAAGACAACCACTTTTCTTTTGAGGTAACTACGGTAACGTTAACGGTCTGTTTCTGTCACTCGTTTCTGAGAAGGCGATGAAGCTAGCCGCACCTACATTTGGAGTGCACACGTATTCAAGCCTTTATGGTAACTGAAGCGGCCCAGAGCGAGCTGACAGGCAGGTTAGAGACTTTATCCTGTCAGTTTGTCTCTTTACAAAGACAAGGGCTGCAGGATGAGAGTCTTACCTGAAGAGAGGCTGTGAAGACGAGAAACCACATATAACATTTTTTATCAAACCGGGTGGGACTGGATGGATTTAGCACGAGGAGGAAACACATGTACAACGTACGGTTTTCAAAATAAGGCGTCTGTACAGGATGGAAATAAGATTAATTGGATTATATTAACAGAAAGTATAAAACATATTACATGGGTCCATATAAAAAATATAAAATGTTAGGGAAATTACTTATTTTGTAGTCTTTGATTTAGAGTTGCTGGAAAAACATTAAATAAATTAGTTGACTTTTGTTGCTTTTTCATCACCATTTATAGCTCTACAATGGGTTTATGATTAAATAGTTTATTAGAGCACAATATTGTTTATAAGAGTGCAAAGTTCTTCATAGATAACCTCTTAATTTTGCACCAAAATAATGCATTTAACTTTAAAATGTACAAATAAACCCCCCGAGAGGGTCCGAGGACCACCCACCATGTCATCGTCTCTTAATATCCTGTAGGAAACACTTAGGACGGTGTATGTGGGACATAAATAAACTAAAGTGGGTCCATGGTGATACAGAGTGACTTTTAGTAGTTGTTATCTTCTCTGAACCACCTTCACTAAAGGTTTGACCACTTTTGTGTATGTTTTTAGCTAAAATTAAACTCTGCAGCACTTTGTCCACCTGCACCTCTCAACACCTCACAGAGAGGACGGTTGATCTGACTGATCACTATTCCCTTGATCAGCTTCCTTCATGTGGTAGACGGGGGATTTGTGGCTGCCAGCTAGCTAAACTGTGCGCTTGTGTGTGTGTGTTGCTGATGGAAACCCAGAGTGCTGAGTGTCAGCATTGAAACCACAGAGCTTCATTTCAGGGAAACAACTCACTGTTAGTCACACACACACACACACACACAGGTAGCTTCCCACCAGTCTTGTGGAAAGTGTCGTTGAGGAAGGGGACAGCTGCTTTTTGCAAGACAAAGCACTTTTCAACTTTTGTACTTTAAATCTGCAAAATTCAGCTGGCATCAGTTCAGATAAAAACATCAAACTGGTGCAGACGAACAGCGTAAAGTACATTCCCAACACCTGTGCAAGGGAAAACAGTTTCTTCATTTTCCTTCCTAATATCTAAAGATGTTGTTACACTGTATTGCCCTGTTCTGTAACCGGGGATGTGGCTGCTGATTTGGGCCCTTCAGTTCCAGTAAAGGCCAAATCTTAATGATGCAACACTCAATGATATTTTAGACAAAAATGTTCTTTCAACTTTGTGGCAACAGCTTGTGTTAGTCCACTTCCTGTTTCAACATCACAACGCCCCCGTGCACAAAGCCAGCTCCATGAAGAAATGTTTAGGTGTGGAAGTCTTTGACTGGCCTTTACAGATCCCTTACCTCTACCCCATCCGACACCTTCCGGATGAACTGGACCGTGAGCCAGACCTGATCTGGGAGCAAATCTCTGCAGCAGCTTCAGCATCTGCTGGGAACCTGAAACCAGCAGAGTGGAGGCTGTCAGAGCAGCACATGTTCAACGATGTGTGAAATTAGGGTTGGACAATCCATCTAAATATTATCTCGATGTGGCCAAGTGCATTATCTAAATTGCAGGAGCTGATAAAATGTGTCACAACGTACCATATATATGAAGCATTGTGGTGCTACAGAGACGCCCCCGGCCTACTATTTATAGTCTCCAGAGGGAACATGCTGTTTGGTGCAGACCCCAGCAAAAAATGGGACGCAATTTTTATATTTTATTTAGCAAAAATTAAATGCAAAAATGACTTTTTAATATCGTGACTCATTTCGCAATATCTGTTAATAATTGCAGTCGTTCCACCCTATATGAGTTTTTTTAGAGGCCGTGTTGAAGGATGTAGTTTGTGAAGATGTTGAACTGTATTGCATTATAGAAAAAGGTGTGTATGTTATTTAGTTTACCCTCATTGAAGGGCGTGTTGTGATTTAGAGGCGATAATATCTATTTGTATTAGTGAAGTACAGTAAGTCTGTCCGGGACCAGAAGTAATTTTTTAGTGACTAACATGAAAGTATTTACAGGCTTTATTTATTTTATATATCTTTGCTGTTTAGAGATGTTAATGCAGCCTGAACTCAGTTTAATGAAACCTAATATTAATAATATAATAATTGCTGGTTTTGTATAAATTAGTCTAAATAAAAAGCATTAGCATCTTTTTTGGGGGTGGAAGAAACCAAACCTCTCATTGATATAAAAGATTTGAAACTTCTCCCAACACAGAAAACAGAACATTGAAACTTTCATGAAGGGAGAATTCATTGCAGAGCTGCTTTAGCTTTAAATAGGTGGACCTAATAAAGGGGTCAGGGTTATGCACAACTGGAGTTTGTTCTGGTGGAGAGCACAGAAACTAATGCTGCAGCTTATTTTAATTGTACATTATTTCTTTAAATAAACTAAATTGATGAATCTGTGGACGACGTGTAAGCGTCCCATTAACTTTCCATCCCTGCGGTGAGTCTGGCCTCTAAAGAGTTTCAGTATGCGGAGGGAAGCTTTCAGCTGACGTGAGGTGCTGTTGGTTCAGAGGACACAATAAAACATATACAGACTCCTGTCAGTCAGCACAGCAGCAGTCAATGTGTCAGCCGTATTGTTCGTCATGGGGATTGAGGTTTAGATTAGGGACAGGCTGAGGTTAGCTTTGAGGACTGGGGTCAGGGTCAGGTTAATGTGAAGGATTACCAGAATCAGTGAGTGAGGTGTTGCAAAAGCTGCAACTCAGACACATTTCATGATTAAAGCAGAGTTGAAGTATTTAATGTGTTCGATACGAACTCTCTGTAACCCGTTGTGATTGCACAAACCTTTTTAAATCATTTCTCCCTTTAAACCTGCGAGAACCTGGAGAATCTGTTTGGTGTTTTTGCTTGATGATCAAAATAGCTGCAGAATAAACAACAAATTGATTAATAAACGTTTCATCTCTGAAATGCATTTTAATTTGAGTCAAAGAACTAAGAACCGGCCTTCAGGATTTAGTCTGCATGGTTCATCTTTCTCATGTACAGGTTCAGGAGTTGAGTCAAATTAGGTGCTAACTGGTCAAACACAAACCTTAAATGCTGCTACAACTTGTGCACAGCTTCATTCACGCAGTCTTATCAATATATACATAGTATATAGTATCTTAGCCTCTGCGGGCCATGCTCCAGAAGTGAATTCACTCTGTTGCCCTCTGGGCGTCGTCATGCACTACCTGCGTTCAACCACCACTCCAAATCTTTTCTCCCTGCAGGGTGTAGTATTTATATTGCACATTACATTATCTACTGGCATTTTACTATTATTTATTCAGGTTCTGGGTTCACTTGCTTGGTTGTATGTTGTGAAATGTGTGCGTTTTGCATTGTGTATTTGTTTTTTGGGTACATGTTGCTCTTACCTAATTGCCCCTAGAGAGATTAATTAAGTTTTTTGAACTTGAAGGAATAAATATTTTTTGAAGTTTACATTTGGCACCATAAACGTATGCTGAATTAGCTGTTTGAGTTCAAGTGGATTTGTGGACATTTATTCACATCAGGCCTCCTCGGAAAGTGTAAGTCGCACTGAATCTAAAAATAAGTGTATCGTGTCGGCGTGTTGAGATTTGACTCGGAGAACGAGTCCGAATTGTTATGCAAACTGCGAACTATAGTGATTAACTTGTTTTTAGACATGCACCTGTCCTTTCACCTCATGCAGTATCTTTAGATTCTGAGTTTAACTCCTGGAGTCTTAGTTCATGGACGTATTAGGTGAAAGTAGGGTTGGGCATTGATTTGAACAATTCTGATTCCATTTGTGCCACAATCTTAGCAACTAAAATCAAGCAAGTTGTTTCACTACAAGTTCACGATTGCAACGAGGTACATGTTAGTTGTCCAAGGAGGACGAGGCAGGACAGGGACAACGCCTTAGCATGTCGAACACGGTGTACTACTTGTTGATTTTTAGTGCATCCTCCCGTGCAAGAAATAAGAGTCTGCCAGGTGTTGCCGACCCGAGGTTATCCATCATAAAGTAAAGCCACACTTTTGAGCGCTGCTTACTGCACACCATGGCTGCAACAGAACAAGCGCCTGAAGTACGATGGCCGCAACAGAAACCAAAACTAGAGCGTGTTCATTTTGGTGCCGATGATCGGATTCGAAACAGTTCCATTGTAATCGTGATT
Source organism: Micropterus dolomieu (assembly GCF_021292245.1). Classification (NCBI taxonomy): domain Eukaryota; kingdom Metazoa; phylum Chordata; class Actinopteri; order Centrarchiformes; family Centrarchidae; genus Micropterus; species Micropterus dolomieu. The sequence continues at coordinate 1,007,566 of NC_060172.1, read as the reverse complement.
TTTGAAACCAATCCCGTTTAAAAGACTTCCTGTGTGTCCCCGTGCAGGTGAAGGAGTTGAGGCAGAAGGCCTTGTCGTACCGCCGTCGAGCCTGGGGAGCGAATTTCTGCAGAGATCACCTGAGCCAGCTGCTGTCTGAACACAACGCTCTGTGGGAGCCAACAGAAACCACAGACTCTGCCACTGACCCCCCCTCCCCCCGCCTCGCCTCCGATCACGACCCAGACAGCCGCAGCACTTCCTGTGTGGAGGCCCTGGACCTGGCCAGGTGAGAGACACGACGGGTGGAGAGAGCGTCCTCTGAAGACGTTTCTTTTATTATATAAGTGTCGGTCTCTGTTTTCAGCCGCTCCAGTAACTCCAGTAAGAGGTCTTCTGTTGCGGGGTCAGCAGAAATAACCAGAACAAACAAAAACACACAAATAAAAGCACAAACACCTCCAAGTCCTCCTGCTGAAAGGCATACGGCCTGGGGAGAAGAAGAAGAAGAAAATACACACGAGTAAGTGTTACTCTTCAGATACTTCTTGTCTTTGACATTGGTTGATACCACTTTCAACTCTCTCTTAAATATGAAGCTACAGCTAGCAGATGCTTAGCTTAGCATAAAGACTGGAAATGGCGGGGGAACAGTCGCATGACCACAACTTGACGTTTTTACACTTGAATGTGTTTAAGGTCGGGTATCGTTGAAATTTGATTGATTCTGATTCTTCCATAATAATCTGGTTCTTATGGAATCTCGGGTCTGCTTTTATAGACTGTCAAATACTCACTGCAGTTCAATCAGGAGCTGAAATAAGCAGAAAGTTAGGAACCGATGAGCAGAATCCAAACGCTCAGAACGTCTTGGAAATTTAGTAACGGTTCCAACTTTGAACTGGTTCTCGATGCCCAACCCCAAACGAGACTTAAAGTGTTAATGATTGAGCTTTAGAGATGCTGGTAGGAGGATATTGGTCCCTTTGGACAGAGCCAAGCTAGCTGTTTCCCCCTGTTTCCAGTCTTTATGCTAAGTTAAGCTAACTGGCTGCAGGCTCTAGCTCGTGTTTTTATTTTTAACTCTATAAATAACAGTTGAAAGTTCAGACTCCAAACGTGATCGACTGATGTTTGAGTTGGTCGGTCGGTTTGTAGATGTGGGACAGCAGCGGTCTGGGAGCATCGTGTTACATTAATGACCAAAGGGGCCGTTAGCCAGCATAGCGTAAATATGAAAGGAAAAGAAGGGAAAGGATCCACAGCTTTCACGCTTCATTCATACGTTCGATGTTTCTTTGTTCTTCGGGGCTGGAATCAGGACAAATCTGAATGTAAAGCTGCAGTTTATTTAATGCTGTTTCCACAAAGACGTCTGTCTTCACACAGACACCAACGTATTTCTGGTTGAAACTCATGCAGTTTTTATTCCTTTGATGTTTTTCTGCGGCCATACTGGTTTCTTAGGAACTGAAACTGTGTGTTTGTCTTTGGTGTCGGGGGATGTTTTGTGTGTACGTGTGTTTCTGTGTGTAGGGAGGAGGGAAGGTTACCGACTCCGAGGTTGAAGATGCTACCAGTTCAGAGAACTCACCATGACCTCACCACACCTGCCACCGGTACATGCATGCGCACACACACACACACACTCTGCTCAGACCACAGTGTATGACCTCTGACCTCTGTCTTCCAGGAGGCGCTATACTAGTGGGAAAACTGAAGAGCAGTGATGAATCTTCACCATTCAAACAGGTGACACTATAATCAGTTATACATTATCACGGCTCCGGACTGCGACTTATTGGTCACATGTGCAACCTGCCAGTTTGCTGACTTGTTTTTACTCTTTATTGCATGTTGAAAAACGAGGAGGGAGCGAGTCTGCCAGAGTTGGCCAATGCGTGTGAGAGGGGCAGGGCGTGGGTAACATAACATAACGCGTGTCTCGCTTTCGTGGCGTCAAACTCATCGTCTGTTAAAGTCAACCATGGCTAAACGAACCACTGACGTATTTGTTTTCCATCTCCGGTTCCTCCTGTACCAGATCCGGGCCCCTCACAGCAGCAAACTGTCAACTAGTCAGAGTCAGAAGAGGCCGCGGCGAATAAATCCGAGAACACACCGTTTCCGACGGGACTGGCTGAGGGAGTTTACACGGATTAGATTAGTGAAAAGGAGAGTAAGGAACAAGTTGTTTACTTGTTCTGATTTGTTGTTTTGTTTTGCACTGTAATGACGATGATGCAGCAGACATGTGTGATACCAACGTCTCACATTTGCCTACAAAAATAAATGACGTTGTGCAGGACGTGCAGTAAGTTAAGCTTGTTCAAAGATGCAGGGTTAGTGGCAGGGCCGCGAAATCCTGGAGGGCCTGTAATGATTCAAGTAGAATTATAAAGATAAAAATATCACATCAACCTTTGCAGTTTTCAATTATTCACACAATTTCATCACCAAAAACAAAAAAAAGGCTCGAAACATTGCCACTGTCATCCCAATATTTTAGAAAAGCTGCTGCAAAATGAGGCATTTTAGCCCACAACAATCACAATAAAGGCTGAGAAATCCTGGAGGGGCTGACTAGAAGTGTGAAAAGAAGAGAAATTTGGACATATGGAGGACCGACTGAGCGCGTCGGCCACCGTAGCTTCTCCTACAGGCATAAAAAGGTAGGAGTGAGCGGTGACTGAGCCGTTGCAATTTGCTACCGTCACCACTAGATGCCACTAAAACTTGCACACTGAACCTGTAAGGGTTGCGCCCCACAATGTTCTTATTCTTACTAGATGCACTGTGCTTCTAGTAAAAAAAAGATTATATTTTGTTGTGATACTTACGGGACTGTTTTTGCGGTCAGAGGTGCGGGTCAGCCGTGTCTATGGCAGCGGGGGCGGAGACCGCGCTAGACGTGCCGGTCAAACGGAAGGAGGCGTGGTCAGAGAATAACTCCCCTCACGCACCTTCATCTGGCCCCTCGCCCGACCACAAACCAGCTGCCAGTCCTCCCTCTAAACCAATCAGGACGAAGCAAACGCCTCCACCCGCTGTAGCCCCGCCCCCTCTGGTCCCACCCCCGCCGCACTGTATCCAAGGCACTCTGAGACACCCCGACTTCCAACACAACGGTGAGCTTCACATCAGGAATGTATTGGTATTGTATTGCTGAGTAATAATCAGTTGAATTACAGATTAATCTCCATATGATCTTCTGCATTAATCGATTGATTGTCTGGTTCCTGAAGCCCAAACTGACGTCTAACATCAGAAGAAAGCAGCACATTTTTGCTTAAAAATTTAATTTATTAAATTATCAAAATGGTTGGACTGTTGATTAATTGATTGAACGTTTTTATATTGATTTTGTAATCAGCTCGGTGACCAGGACGATTTATTTTTGCTTTTTTATCTGTTTTTCTTTCTGTTCTTTTTAAATAAGCTGCTTCCTCATCACTCCCGCGTGAAGAATACAAAACAAAACCCTTATAATAAATACATTTATATAAATCTATAAGTTGATTAAAATTACAACATGTGCTTTGGCTTTGAACGTTTTAAGGAAATGTAGAAACAAGTGAGGAAGGAACCCTGATTTTATTAAAAAGCCACTAAAACCAATTGAAAACGTTCCTCTCTTGAATAGCTTCTTTAAATTATAACATAACTGCTCATATGTGATAAGGTTTGATCCAAATTTGAGGCTGTAACCTGCTAAAATTGTAAACCAAAGGAGTATCTACCTGATCTTAAAATAACAAAACCTCCTCTGTCCTGGCTGCTGTTAATATCTGCCGACACACTCACGGGGACTCCCCCTCTCCTCTTCACTTCCTTCTCATTTTCTTTTCATCTAGTGTTCTCAACAGATCCGATTTCATATTAAACCTGGGAAAACCTCGCAGTGGCAGATTTCACTACATGTTTCGTGTAATGAGGGTTTTTCAACATGACGAAATGAACTGTTAAACAATAAAACAGCTGTTTACCCTCACAGCTGCATCATTAATGCCTCGGTGACGATCCCTCTTGTTATCTTATTTCTATATTAGGCCATTATGCAAATCAGTGAGCAGATGTGCTTTATGGCAATATTACATTTATGATCATGTTCCCAGCTCAGCTCTATGGATGGAAATATCTCTAGAGCCGCATTTCCTCCACAGGAACTTTACCCAGAACTAGGAACCTTTGGAGGAACTCACTGTGTTTCCTCCGCAGGGAACAGGGACTTTATTTTACCCCCCAGAAAAGTCCCTGCCCGGGGAAGGGGGTAGTTCTCTTTTTCAAGGAACTAAAAGGTTCCTTCAGCCCATTATTGATTTATTTTAACTGATTACATTTAGTTTAGTTTTTTACATCCAGGATGTATTTAATAAATAATTAAACATGATAACAGTACATGTACATAACTTTTAAGTCTTTGGTTTTGTTGTAACACTGATAAATAACTTTTGGAAGGAGGGCCAGTAAGTTTCAAACCCACTGGCCCGGTGGGGCCAGTTGCAGAAAAGTTTAACGTTGAGCCCTGATTAGCATGAACATCAACAGTGCCAATCATCAGCATGTTAGCATTTAGCTCAGAGCACCCCTGCTTTTAATTTTATTGTAACGTGTTTGTTCAAGGTTGCCTTTTTCTGTCTTATGCACTCACTTTTCTCCCAGTGAAATTAGTAAAAAGTCTTTAGTCCTCACCTGTTGCTGTGTAAGTACAGCCTCACGGAACAGCTAGCATGGCTGTAGACTCTGTGTTGTTAGAAGATTATTCATTGGTCAGATATTTAATTCCCTTTATTAACTGAAAGCAGTTATTTTGTCATTTTCAGTTTCTCTATAGATTTTCGGGGGGAAAAAAGACCACGTCACAGTTAATATAAACTGTGTGTTGTGATCATTATAAAATTGCATATAATGTGATGAGGATTTTGTCCCTCTGTGTGACTGTAGTAAATTGCTAATCCATAATGTACACGTCACAAATAATCCCGTACCCGTGTCTCCGCAGGTGAGTTGGGTCTGAGGTTCAGGGAGCGGCAGTGTTCAGGAGGAGGCTGCGGCTCTGATGACGGTGAAATAAAAATAACAACTTTCTACACATTTTAAATAACGAAAAACAATCATTGATCTTGTTTTAAATGTTTTTAAATTCTTCAAATCTTCCCGTTGCCTAGACGACCGCCTGTCGGTGATGTCGTGCCGTTCGGCAGCTTCCTGCTCCGTGGCGTCCGCCGTGCTGGAGCGTGCTCAAAAGAGACGAGAGAACTTCTGGGGGAAGAGATGACCTCTGACCTCCTAAACCCTAAGCAGCGCACCGCTGTCGCTATGGAAACCAGCGCGTCGTCGTAGAGTTTATAGTGGATCAGTCACTGCTGTAGAAGAATTAGTGAGGATATTTTTTAAACAGATGAAAGTGCTTAATTTAAATAGTGGGAATAATGTATATTTATAGATTAATGTAAGATAATTGTACTGTTCCTTTTTAAACTACACTTTTGTAATAGATGTTTTTATAAATATAGTAATTTTGTGTATTCAGTAATTATGTTGCTCACTGCGTGTTTGCAGAGATAAAAGTGACATAAACACAGACTGATTTTAGCTTTTGTGGTATACAAATCCTGAAAATAATGAGTTTAAGTTACTAAAAATAAAATAAGAATGTGAGCATGAACCTTTATGTCTTTGAACTCTTTAAGAAATGTGGTCGTGTTGGTCACCTTGAACTCTTCCTCAGCTTTATGATCAGATCACATCATTACTATGCATCTGACCTGTAACTGGGACTGAAACAAACTTTACAAAGTTCTTAACAATAAAGGATAAAATGAAAATAACAAAAACACAAGGACATAACAAAAGCAAGCATAACTTAATGGTTCAATGTGTCAAACTGCCCTAAACATGACGTTTTAAGCTGTTTATAATTAAGCATTTATTATAACAGCATATAGAATATTTGGGACGGAAACTAAACTTTGGTGGATGCAAATAATTTATTGTTTCTTCTTCATTAACTGCTGAAACACAATTTCGCACTTAACAGTCGAACGTTAGCGTCTTAGTTGGCAAAAAATATGAAGTATAAATGAAATTACCTTGAAACTTATAATCAATAACCCGGCTTTTATTTGCTTCACTCACTGAACTCACCCGGCCTTTATTTGGGACGGACCTTTAATTCCTTCTGCACAAAACTCTTGCTCTGCAAAGATGGGAAATGAAAAAATGTGACTTTTTTTCTTCTCTTATTGAACGCACCCAGAAAATCTGAATTTCTTTCTTGTAAAATGAACTAAATGAATTGTGGAGAATTTAAGCTATCTAATATTGTGTAGCTTAAAAGTACTCGTTATGCAGAATGGCACAGGAATGAACATATATTACAATATATTTCTGGATTATAACCGCTTTAATGTTGCAGCTGATAAAGGTTGAGCTCCTTTTAATGACTCTACGTACTGCTGGGGGACTTGTGAATGGGATCAATAAAGTTTTATTGACACAACAATATCATTTATTTGTTGATTTATATTTTGTATTATTGATCTGAATCAGCAAAGTAACTAAAGTTATCAAATAAATATAATGAAGTAAAGAAAATAAAATATTTCCCCCTGGAAAAGTTTGTGGAGCAGAAAATGGAAATACTCAAGTACCTCAAAAGTGTACTTTCACCACTGCAGGATTGTCAGTAGTAGTACTCTTGTACACTTCCTCTGTACATCTAATCTGCTTTTTTATTTTCAGTCACCTTGATTAGGTTGGGAATTTACAACAAAAATCCTTAATCACACCTCTTTAAAAAACATTACAGAGATGATGTCATCGTAGTGGAAGAGGAACAAACTTCGTCATCATCACTTCTTACGGATAGAGAAGAAAGATTACCTAGCAGCTGCTCACGCCGCTCGCACTAAACCAACACACGGCCGACTGTGAATTCCCCTCGTGATGATAAACAGGTCACACAATATAAACCTCAGGGAGTGTGCAGGGGCGTGTGCTCTCCTGTGATTTTATCATCACCATCATGAGAAAAATTCTGTTGCATCCAAGCAAACGTGACAACACAAGTGTGGAACACAGAGCGTGCAAATGCTGCGCTTCCTTCAATCTCAGTTTCAGTCTTGTCACACAAAAGTACAACAAACACCATCAGGAAGTTTAAATGATCTGTTTTGTTTACACTTTACATGCATGTGATTTTCTTTTAATGAAGAGACAATTTCCTTGCAAGTACTAAGCTCTAAATTAAACAGTGGGGTTTCTGTGTTACACTGTGTTGAGCGTCTTCATCTTCTTCGTTGGTGTAGGCTGCTGCAAACATTGACGACAGAAAGTGAGCGGATCATGTTGGAGTTGGAGCTGACAGATGCTGAACAGCTTTTATTTTTAATGAAATTACTAAAACGCAGAGAAGGCGTCAGAGGACGGCAGAAGAAGAAGGACAAGCAGGAAATGTGCAGGAGGAAATACAGTATAAATTGGCCTTTAATTAAAATGCTTTCCCCGCCAAGCTCAGACTCTTTAAGCTCAAATTCATCCTCAGCACTGCTCCACTGAATACAGTTTATTTCTGCTTACCATTTTTATAATTGCTTCTATATTAATGTATATTGTCTGCTAACAGAAGGGAGTTACAAGCTCAATTTCACACTATGAAACATGTTGGATTGTGATAAAATAAATCTACCTACTTAGCTAATTAGGTGTCTGGTACCTACAGTATCTCACAAAAGTGTCCAATTTGGACATTTTCATTTTTGTTGCCAGCTGTTTAGACATTAACGGCTGTGTGATGTGTTATTTTGAGGGGACAACAAATTTACACTGTTATACAAGCTGCACACTCACTACTTTACATTGTAGAAAGGTTCTTCATGAAAAGATATAATCACATATTTACAAAACTGTGAGGGGTGTACTCCTGTAGAGATACTGTACCAAATGTAATTATGGCCAGAAATGATAAAAAGAACAATTGTTTTTACTTTGCACACATATTATGTATACTATATATAATATTTTGTGTTTTGTTTATTTTACATATGTTATTGTATCTTGGGTTTTTTATTCTCTTTCATTCTCTAGTATATAAAGATTTTACTTGAGACATAACATACGGTGTATTGTATATATACATTTTTTAAAAAATGATTATTTCTGACCATGTGGTGGGTACGCCTTTAATACATACAGCAGCTTTTATAGACTCTGTGCCAAAGTGCTTTACGTGGGAAAAACTAAATTCATCATCCCCTTTTTTTGAACGACTAAACCCATATTATTTTAATTATTATTATTGTTGTCATCGTTATAACTGAATACCATCCCAGCCTCCACTTGCTGCTCTTTTGCTCTGCTCTCTTACCACCAAGTACAAAGAATGAGTTTGATACAATTAAATAAACAAATAAAACACGAGGATGACGTGAATAAAATGCTTTGAGAAAAGGTTATGATTTAATAAAATCCATCAGTTACTTGTTCTCTTTTCCAGATAATAATAACTGTACTGCACTGTAGCACTCACCGTGTAGCATTAATATTAAACAAACTTTCCTTCTGGTTCTGAAAATGTTAATGCCTTCAGCTGCAACAAAATAATTTTGAATTCAGTCAGATTGGCTTAAATATTAACTTTTGAACAGCAGTTTGGAATAAAAGTGACCGCTCTGACAGCTGGTGCAACAACCTGCACATCGATGTGCATCGTAGTTTATTATCATTGTTGTTGCAAGACAAACTTCCTGAATTATCTTTGAACACAAAACCTGAGCACGAGTCTGGGAGATTTAGAAACCTTTATGAAATCCTTTATCTGAAAACTTCCTGAGGTCACCGCCGTTCATCTGGGTCGCTGGTTATTTCCCTTTCGTTGCTATCTGGGTGTTCCACTTGAGATTGCCTATTCGTCATTACGAACCACATGTTGCAGCAGGTCATGACTGAATCTATTTGTATGATGCGGAGGTGACGTAACACCTGATTTGATGAGTTTGTGGAACCAATAAAAAAAAAAAAAGACACCACAGTTTTATCAGAATATGCTGCCACAGACGGGAAACTGGTAAATATGAGCAATGTCTTTCAGATTGAGTGGGTTCATTAGAAGGGAAACGTTCATGTGAAGCATTTTTATTCTGATTATTTGACATAAAAATCTCAGTGTAAATAGAGTAAAAATCTGTCTTTTTGTTGTCATTTATTATCAGCTGATGACCGTTGAAGGATGACCTGCAGCTCAATTTTAGCTGTGAAGGCTTTCATCATTATCTTATTACCTATAATCTGTCTCCGAGGGACTCACGCCCACGTCCAACACAATAAAATTTAATGGATAAAGGACCCGGCCACTCGATCCTTCACTTTATACCCACAAAAAAAAACTTCCTAGCAGGAAAACTCTTGACAGGGAAATACTTATGTTAAAAAGCTGGGAGATTGAGGGGAAACTGGGCGTTACTGCATTGGCATCAACATCAGAGTTTATTACTTTATTATGGCCTCACAGGAGCACTCTGTTACATAATTATCCTGTATTTGCTTATTTTAGTCTAAAATTAACTGCTTGATTGAATCATGATGTTCTTAAAATGTCTTCCTCTAGGTCATGCACAAGCATTTTTAATTATCTTTAACTGGCTATAATACATAAATTTACAGAGAATTATTACCTGACTCTGCAGCTTCTTGGCTTTACAGAGATCTTTAGTGAGTTTCAGCTCATTGTTGTATCTGTCCAGCTGCAGCTTTCCTGTTCAGAGAAATAGCTTTAAAAATCCACCTGCTCGGCAGCAAACGGCAGACAGACACAGTTAAGAGAGCAGCTGGTGAACATGGTGGAGCATTTAGCAGCTGAAGAGCCTCAGGAGCTGGTGGAGGCCAGAAACAGAGCTAACAGAGAGAGAATACTGAACTCACATTTGTCAACTTCAGATAAAACTTAATGTTGTTTTGTGTCCGCTGGACGTGTAGAAAGTCTCATGATATGTCAGTATTACAAAAATAAATATAAGCTGCTACTAATTTAGGTATATGTATAAATACTAAGTATAGTCTGCCTATAATCTTAATTGTATTTGGACAAAGAAATGATGATGTTTCTTTAATCAATGTGTATTCCCAGTTTAAGTTGAAGAAAAGATCCCCAACATACAGTAACTACTATTTCGTGACATTCAAAGATATTATTAGCCATACTTCCACTGTGCCTGTAGTGGTTGGTCCTCCACTTTCGTCCAGACGGAAAAATCTCAACAACTATTGGATGGATAATGACATTTTGTTTAGAGATTCATAGCTTGTCCAATGTGCTAAACTGATCACATTCTCATCAGCCTCAGCTGTACTTTGTGTTTAGTGCCAATTAGCATACATTAGCAAGCTAACATGCTAAATTTACATGCTAAAATTGGTAAATATTATACTTGCTAAACATCAAATACAACTAAAAATAGTCATAACTGAAATAATTTATCTAAAATATATATATTAACTTTGGATTTCTGGAGAGACAGTAGGCTTTTCCCCCCCATTCACTTCAATGCAATCAGACTATTCTTGCAGCAGCGTCCTCTCTGGGCCATTAGAGGCACTGCAAATTACAGGCTTTTCACTGGATTCAATGCTCAGCTTTAGTGTGCAAAAGTCCAGTAATGTTTTTCATAAATGCACAACTTGTTGTTGATAATCTGGGGCTCATAAAAGCTACTTTTACAGAGCACCTGTGAGCTCACCTGGTAGAGCGCACACGCCATGTACAACGCCAAGTCCTTACCACAGCGTCACGGGTTGATCCCAGCCGCTGCATATCATCCCCCCTCTCTCTCTCTCCCACCTTTTCTGTCTCTCTCTTCAGGTGTTCCTATTAAACAAAGGCAAAACCCCCCAAAATTATCTTTTAAAAAAGTGCTATTTTAGCAGATGAGTTATTATCAACCTGTTTTTATCCCACGGCGTCACATTTGGACACTTGGTTGTAGTGCTATGCTGTAAATATGCAACTTTGGTTAGACTTTCAAAATAAAAGTAGTGATCTGTGTAGATTCTCAGTGATCCAGGTCATAGTTATCCAAGGAAGGTTAAAGTCAAAAGCAACTGGACTTGGTTAAAGAACTGAAGTTCTGCAGAACTAAAGAAGTCTGTCGGACGAGGGACGAAACGTCTTCAAGTATCTTCAACCAGTTGCTATTGACTTTAACCTTCCTTGGAGGGATTAAAGTTGTGAAAGCTCACCATTTGGTTAGGTTTAGGCAAAGATCATGGTTTGGGTTAAAATAGCTTCGTTACTTACATAAGTTAAGTCACGATACTCAAGTAACTTAAAGCAATCAGTGTTAAGTTTTTGTTTCACACGGGAGACGAACACCACTCTCCTGGATGAAAGTCTGGTTTCAGCCCAACCCCCTCCCTACTCGGACTTTACCAAGAGCATCCCCCCTGTGCATTGATCCATGGTGCTAAATGACTTGCACAAGCGCAGGTGTTTGATGCCCTGGGAATGAGAACGTGCTGAAATGATGCACTCTATGTTTGTTTTAGTCATTGCATAATTAAACAATACAGCATTGCGAAATTGTTTCCTATTTTCTGCAGAACCTCACACACTGCATCAGAGTAGCTTTTATTCATTGTAAATGGCCTGCAATAGTAATGACATCACTCTGTGTTAAGTAATAAGTGATGTGTAATATTACAAAAATAAACATGTGCCACTGTCACAAACAGGTTGGACAAGTTGATTGTATTTGTCAGAAGGAAGTTTATGTAAGAACCTCCAGCATCTTATTCACAAGGGATTACACACACACACACACACACACACACACACACAAACAATGATCGATGATCCTCGAAGTTGGTCGGCACACCTTGACTGAAACTTAATTTCATCTTTGTGGAAATGACAGTAAGCTCAGCACTGACCTGTGTGTGGCTGTGTGTGAGTGTTTGTGTCGTCTTCTGGGGTTTTTTGATGTTAACCTGTCCTACATTCTCTGCAGAGGGGGCGGAGGTTTGCTCTGTATAAAGAGACAGGGCACAGAGACATCTTCACAACAGCATCGACTGCCAGGTGAGCACGCAGACAGATGCGGTGGATCAATATAAAGGTTTAATGATTTATTACAGAAGATTAATTTACAGCTTTGCTATAATCTGTTTCTGTCTTGCAGGTGTAAAACACTCTGAGTCTCACCTCATTCTGAAAGGAATAAGATAATTTATCAAGCTTAAAAAATGAAGCTCGTCGCCGCAGAAGTCGTCTCCTTCCTCCGTCCAGCCATGCTGGTTCTCCTGCCGCTGCTTCTGATTGGCTGGGCCGGGCAGGCAGCGACGCTCCCTGTCGACCGGCCGCTCAGCCAGCCGCTACGAAACCCGGAGACGTACCAGGCTGTCCGGGACGTGTCAAAACACGTGAGTGGTCAATTTTAACAAGTATTTTTAACTTTAAATGCTTCTGCGAGTCTGGGGAATCAGACATTCTGAATTTAATGTCAGAATTAAAATATTTATTAGAAATATTAATGGTGAAGCTACTTTCAACTACTTTATAAGCAGTTTGGGAGTTTATTCTTCATATTTAATAAACTAAAGCTGTCATATAAAGGTAGTCGATGAAAAAGTACAATATTTGTATCCAAATTATGATGGAGGCATAACACTTAAACACTTGAAGAAAGTGCATGTACCTCAAAATTGTGCTCAAGCACAGTACTTGAGAACATTATCTTCCCAGAATTCCCACTTGAATGTAGGCACTAATGTAATTAATTTGAAATTTGAATTTGAACTAGAATTGTGTTATTTGGCACTAATGTTCTTCCATACGTGGAGGCTGTGCTTCATGTCTTCTCTAAAGTACGTCCCATCGGGCGTTTAGCTAGAGGTCATGTCCTTGCACCTAATTATTAAACGCTACAGTAAAAAAATGGTGGATATATATTACAGGTTAATTATTATTAGTATTTTTTAGCCTGGTATTTCCGTTTAGCCTTCTGAAACATAAATATATGAAGGATTCAGTATTTCATCAACAGATTTGTATCCATGGCAGAATGGAGAAGACTTCGAAACAACATTTAGGGTCTAAACATGTTTAAATTAACAAAATAAAAGAAGATATCATCAATTTAAATAATTAAAGTATTTTAGAGGTTCTGTTCCCACATCCACCATTGTGTCCCTGAGCAAGACACTTAACCCCTAGTTGCTCCAGAGTCGTGCGACCTCTGACATGTATAGCAATTGTAAGTCGCTTTGGATAAAAGCTAAATGACGATGATGATTTGGTGTGTGTTTCAGTGGGGACTCTTGACTGCATTTGGTTAATGTGTGATGCTAATCTGGTTTTCTGTCTCCTCAGGCTCAGCGTGTGCAGACGGGGGACGACTCCAACACCAGACTGTTGCCCAGAGTCAACACTGACCAGGTGAGAATAATTCAAAACAACGCTCCTGTGATTTTACACAATTCTCCTTACAAAAAGAAAAATGAATCAGTGCAACATTCGAGTAACGCTCTACCTCTGACCTCTCCACCGCCTCCAGGACCATCTGAAAATCTGCTGCCTGCACGCCAACATCCTCGACTACTACCTGAACAACATCCTGCCTCACCGTGACAACCAGCATCCCAAGATGCACCAGCTGAAGAACGACCTCACCCGCGTCAGCGAGGACCTGCAGACTCAAGGCTGTGTGAGTGTCAGAGCGGGAGACGTGTGTTGATGCAAATCGCTCTCACATCTGCAAACATGAAGCAACAGGCAGCAGCCGGTTAGCGTAGCTTAGCATAACACACAGTTAGCCTGGCTCTGTCCAAAGTTCAAGCTACCAGCGCCTTCAAAGCTCACTCACAAGTTATATCTTATGGTTTTACAATGTGTTTAGAGGTTTTGGCAGGAACTATTTTGGGAAATACATCTTTTCTTGCTGAGAGTTGGATGAGAAGATCGATGCCACTCTCTCGTCTTTAGGTTAATTATGAACGTGAGCTTAGCTTAGCATAAAGGCTGTCAACAGTGGGAACCAACTTTAACCTTCTTTTGAAACACGTTGTTGTTTGTACACTTTAATTTGTCCTCCGAGGCTCACTGTTTCCAGTCTTAATGCTAAGCTAATCTACCCATCTTCATGTTTACCACACAGACATCTTCTCATCTAAACTCACAGACAGACAGTACAGAAGCATGTTTGACAGACAAAATGTGTAACGTTGGAGAGTGTACTGTAGACGTGTGGTGGCGGTGTGGTTGATACTAAAATTGATAACGACTTTCAGTGGTTTACATAAACAGCTCGAATGCACAGACAAGATTGAACTGATGATAGCTGCTAACCTCCGGTACCTGTCTCTGCAGAATGTGACTCACTACCATGACCATCATCACGCTGTGGAGTTTCGCAGGAAGCTCGCCACGGTAAGATTTGACAGCCTAACTCCTGAGAGACGCCTGATTGAAAACACATTGACAACGGTCCAAACATACTACGCTGCTTCATGGTGTCTTTACAGTGTTTTATTCTGAAATTTGGTCTTCAAAATAAATGTCTTTTAAAAAAAATAGAGTTTGGAACACAAGCACAGAGGTTTCTCGGCTTTAGGGCTCATTATATAAATAAGTACTAAATAATGACACGTTATTAAACTACGCTTCATATTTATAAATCTCCAGATAATAAGCTTAAAGAGTGAATATGAGCACCATCTGTTAGCTCCAGATAACAAGATAATTAAAGGATAAGTCTGCCGTTTTCAGAAAGCCTAAACATTTAATCAATAAGTTGATTGACAGAAAGTTATTTGACACATATTGATCATTTAGGTCACTTTTAATCCCAGAATTTTCATTTTAGTGTCAGAAATCTGGCTTTAAATCTCAAAATCTCAAATGTAATCTTGGCACTAATCTTATTCGGTTTCAGTTTAAATGATTAGTCGATCGAACAGAAAATTTATAAGCAACTATTTTGATAATGAATTCAACATTTAAGTCTTCCAGTTTATCGAATGTGATGATTTGCAGATTTTCTTTCTCTTATGTGTCAGTAAAGCAAATATTTTTGGGTTTCTGACTGTCGCCTTTGACTTAGGGACATTTTAATGGCCGTTTTCTGACATTTTAAAGACCAAACGATTGATTAATCGATCAGCAGAGTGAAAACAGCTAATAGCAGCAGCCCTATTAACAAAAAATCTAATGAAAAGCAATGACATTTAGCAGCAATAACTCCCCATTTACCATATATACACATTAATATCACCAGATTTAACCTTCAAATTGCCTTTGTGTGATTCTAATGTGTCTTTATTTGTTTCAGATGGGGGGCGAGCGAGGTATAAACAAAGCTGTGGGAGAGATCGACATCCTGTTCACTTACCTGCAGGACTTCTGCCTCCAGCTGAAAAACTCCACCGTCGCCGCCGCACACTGATGCCTTGACTGAAGCAAACTGCCGCTTTATATTTCTATTTATCACCTTTTATATCACCAAGTTTTTATACCTTTTAGTATTCTTATTTATTATTCTATTTAATTTGAGAACATATTTAACATTTAAAAAAAATATATAAATGTACAATATTTATGTGACTTGATTAGTTATTGATCTGTTTATGGATCAAAATGTTTTAATACCTGAGCTGAAAGGACTCTGGTGTTGATCATGTTGCCATGTTATGGCTAATTATTACGGAGGATGTTATAGTCTTTAAAAGTTTAATGTTACACACGATGTGAAAAATCTTTTTTTACTTGAATATAAATAAAGTTTGGTTTGTTTATGAATGCTGGCTCGTCTCTCTCTCTCTGCTGGTGTTGTAAGTCTGGAGTTAAAGGAACAGTTCTCTGCTTTTCAATGCTGGACTCACTTTAATATTTAACAATGACAAAGTAAAAGTAACATTGAAGACACAACAGATCCAAATCTGCAGCTGGTTACTGGTCTATAAAAGAAAGCAGAGGTGTAGGGATGGATGATTTTTATTGATATCGATACCCTTATCGAGACTGCTTAACGATCCGATTCTTTATCGATACTTTACTATTATTTGGCGACGGTTATTTGGTAAGACCAGCCCCAACGGGCATGAGGTAGGCCTGCACGGTGTGAGGAACATATTCAATGTGCGATGACATTGCTATATATTGAGATGACGTATCATGACATGTAAAAGTTGTATCGGACTAGAATTTAATATTTTAAATACAACTAAAACTAGAGCAGCAACATTAATGTTTACTACAGCAACGTCTAGTGTTGGAGTCAAGACCAAGACCAGAGTTTATCGAGACCGAGTCAAGACCAAGACCAGAGTTTATCGAGACCAAGTCAAGACCAAGACCAGAGTTTATCGAGACTAAGACAAGACCAAGACTTTTAGGCACTGAGAGCAGTCGAGACCAAGACCGAGGGAAGGCGAGACCGAGTCAAGACCAAGACCAGAGTTTATCGAGACCAAGTCAAGACCAAGACCAGAGTTTATCGAGACCAAGTCAAGACCAAGACCAGAGTTTATCGAGACTAAGACAAGACCAAGACTTTTAGGCACTGAGAGCAGTCGAGACCAAGGCCGAGGGAAGGCGAGACCGAGTCAAGACCAAGACCAGAGTTTATCGAGACTAAGACAAGACCAAGACTTTTAGGCACTGAGAGCAGTCGAGACCAAGGCCGAGGGAAGGCGAGACCGAGTCAAGACCAAGACCAGAGTTTATCGAGACCGAGTCAAGACCAAGACCAGAGTTTATCGAGACTAAGACAAGACCAAGACTTTTAGGCACTGAGAGCAGTCGAGACCAAGACCGAGGGAAGGCGAGACCGAGTCAAGACCAAGACCAGAGTTTATCGAGACCGAGTCAAGACCAAGACCAGAGTTTATCGAGACTAAGACAAGACCAAG
>NC_060172.1:985965-990588 GCF_021292245.1 Micropterus dolomieu | reverse complement strand
ACAAGACCAAGACTTTTAGGCACTGAGAGCAGTCGAGACCAAGACCGAGGGAAGGCGAGACCGAGTCAAGACCAAGACCAGAGTTTATCGAGACCAAGTCAAGACCAAGACCAGAGTTTATCGAGACCAAGTCAAGACCAAGACCAGAGTTTATCGAGACCAAGACAAGACCAAGACTTTTAGGCACTGAGAGCAGTCGAGACCAAGACCGAGGGAAGGCGAGACCGAGTCAAGACCAAGACCAGAGTTTATCGAGACCAAGACAAGACCAAGACTTTTAGGCACTGAGAGCAGTCGAGACCAAGACCGAGGGAAGGCGAGACCGAGTCAAGACCAAGACCAGAGTTTATCGAGACCGAGTCAAGACCAAGACCAGAGTTTATCGAGACCGAGTCAAGACCAAGACCAGAGTTTATCGAGACCGAGTCAAGACCAAGACCAGAGTTTATCGAGACTAAGACAAGACCAAGACTTTTAGGCACTGAGAGTAGTCGAGACCAAGACCGAGGGAAGGCGAGACCGAGTCAAGACCAAGACCAGTTCCCTGCATTGCATGGCACGCAATAAAAAAAGTAGAAAGGCCGTCGAGTCCAAGACCATCAAAAAGACCAAGACCGGTCTCGAACACTACAACACTAGCAACGTCACACTGTAAACTCAATATGTGACATCACAATACTGAGTGACTCTCATGAAAGTTTTCTTTTCAGATTTGATGCTCGAGACATAACGTTACATTATAAGACCCGCTAGTCTCGATAAGCTGGGACCTTATTGATTTTTGGGTTTTGAGAAAGTTTAGAACCGGGTATCGATCCCCATCCCTATAAATGTGGAATTTTATGCAGCTTTATACTTCAACCCCACTTCAAATGCTGTAATTTTTACTGCACTACATGTGTCTGACAGCTTCCTGTCCGGTGGAAAACCCTGTATCTCCAGGCGTTAGTGATAAACTGCAGAATGAAGAGTTCCTTTATGTTCTGAGAAAATCCTCCTCCTTCAGCTAAATAAACTCCTTGGATCAGCTGGAAAATGCATCGTCACAAAGCCATGATGCATTGCTGCAGATTAAACTACCCATAAAGGAGTTGAAATGAGCTCAACCTTAAACATCTACAGCATTAAAATACAACATCCACATTAATGCAGCAGGAATATTAATCCAGAAACATCAGATATAAAAGATAAAAAAAAAATCAAAATCAAAACGAAACCCACCTACAGAGCTCCGATTAGCTCTGGTTATTTTTCCAACTGCAGGAAAGAGCGGTCAAAATACCCAACAGGCGACCTTTTGGAATTGAAAAATCAGTGGGCGGCAGCAATCAGCAGGCCACATTATTCAGGGCTTCACTTAGCTAGCATGACCTGTATCAGCTCTACGGTGCGAGAGTAGGAAAAAACCCACCTTAACGTGATATTAATTAACCCTGACGTTCATACATCCTTGTTTTGTGTTATCTTCCACTGCCGCCGTCTGCGCTCATCGTACATTTGTTTAATGAGTCCTTAAAATGTTCCACCGTCACTTTGCAATTCAATTTTCATTATCACCTTTTATTTCTTTGTGGTTGTTTCTTTCAACGCCTCCTCTCAAACACTGCAGAGTAAAGTGCAACACTCGCCGGCCAGCTAACGTAGTGTTCACCTGCCATACAGACATGAGAAGAAGTGTTACTAAAACGGTGAAGCTAAGAAATAGGACAGCGGTGAATGAAGATGCTGCTAGCGTGCACCCTAACATAGATAGCATCGGGACTGGGTGTTTTGAAGTGAGTCATAAGCCACCAGCGTGTGTTGCCCTTTAAGGTCACTCAGGATTTGTGCTCTGATCGCTCTGGACTGTTAGCCCGGGGCTATTGTCAGGACAGACGACAGTTTAAAAAGCCTGCACACCAATGGTAGGTTTAATCTGTCTATCTATCTATCTTCCTAATCTAATAAACTTCCCAGATAAATATAACAGATAATAAAATAAAATGGGATACTGATCACATATTGTTTAATGGAATCAACAGTGTGAAAAACATACTTCTATTCTACTAAACTGAATATGACTACAACAAAAAAAACATATGTTTGCATTTCCAAACTTACTGTTAAGAAAATTAAGTCTTAGTTGTATAAATGGATTTTATTCTCAATTGAACAGAAAGGAAAAAAATCTCTAATCATTAAATCTTGATATTGAAAACCAATATCTCATGAAATCTAGTATCTATCGACAGAATCGATTTTATCAGTTTAGATTAAATCTTATCTGATGACACACACAGTTATACAGTCGTGCTTTCAGGGACACCACATTGACTTGCATTCATTCCCGGGAGCCTAACCCTTTATCTAAACCCCTATCAACCCACATCTTTACCCTAAAATTTAATGATTAAAGTTGTGGGGAACTTGCATTTTGTCCTCGTAAGAAAGCCGCATCCCTACAGTGTGGCTGTGCAAACAGATCTATGTCCCCACAACATTAGTAACACACACACACACACACACACACACACACGATTATATAATAAACTGGTGCAGAAATCTGCAGAAACCACAAGTAGATGAGATCTATTAACCTACTTTCAATTATGTAGGTTTGGTTTCAGCTCTTTCTCTCTCTGTGTGTATACAGAATGAGTGTGCATACATATATGTATGTGTGTGTGTGTGTGTGTGTGTGTGTGTGTGTGTGTGTTGTTTGGGCGGGGGGGGGCGGGGGGTCCCCTCATCCCTGCGTGACCAAACAACTACTAAGACTCAAAGATAGATAGAGTGTTTGCACATCAGTCACGAAAGGTTGCGTGTAAATCTTCTGTGTCTTCTATGCACATGCGCAACTTGTTAAAAATATTTCAGCTGTTGGGGGAATTCTGTGGCCGTGGCGCCGATTGATTTGGCGTTTAGGCTGCTGCTGTCCATGGTTTTGATCAAAGGCTGGTTCGTCCTGGCCCAAGGAAAATACTTTGCCACAGCATCACTACATTAAGCTGCTGCTTCTATGATGCTTTATTTTCAGCTGTAAGTTAAAAATACAGCATCTTGTTTTTAAATAACATGTTTAATAGCGGACTGACAGAAAAGGCTGTGCTGATGATGGTTAAGTCGTTTTCTCAAGTAAAAACTGCAAATTTAACTTGGTGACGGATTCTCCAGTTTTGTATCATGGTGTGAGTAACTTTTGGTTTTCAGCTGTTAATCCAACTACATGAGCAGTGTGAAGACATCCCTTTGGGACGGTGATGAGATGAGCTGTGCTCACAAACCTTCTCGTGTCCAAAGCTGGGAACTAAAAACCTCCTCACCTCCTCCCAAACGCAGGCCAGAAGACCAGAAGTGATTCAGTGTGACTGCAGCTCGTGAAAATAGGAGCTGCCATGAAATGTTGTGCCTCTGTGACTTTTGCTCCAGCACCATTATGAGAATCACAGAAAAGCCTCAACAGCTATTGAAAGGATTCATTTTATTCATTTTCGGGCCTCCCTGGTCAAATTTTGAATTTGTCCAACACTTTGGTTTCTGACCCATATGAGAATCTCTGGGTGTGAAAAGTAAAGCCACTGTGGAAGTGCCTTACAGCCAGCAGAGGGCGACTTCGCTGGTTGCAAAAAGAAGTCAGACTGCAGTGGACTTACTGACAGAATGAGCCAAATACTTTTTTTTTACCTCAGGGAATAAAAATGTTCTGAAAATACCTCGCACCATAAAGGTAACAAATGAAAATGCAATGAGAAAGGTTTATTTGCACAGTAAGAAAACATGCAATTTAAATATAGAAGAAACAAATGTGCATTGTCCAAAAGAAATAAGCTAAAAAACACAAAGAACAATTAGCTGATTACTGCGTTATATTCTGTTATATTTTTATATTTATGAATTGTCACCTGCCATCTGAATTTATTATTTCCCTCTATATAAATAGAGACATTTCCACAATAAATTGGAGCAGAAAATGTCTCCAGAATGCAGGAAATCAAGTGTTTAATGCTCCGATTGTCTGGAGGAGGAGGAGGAACCCCCGCTCATATATTTCAGCATTTCCTATTTCTTCACAGTTGTGTTAAAAATCTTCTCATCTTGTTCTCAAGTGCATCATCATACCCCTAATCTGAGCCCTTATGTCCCCACCACTTTGCAACACAAATTGACGCCCTTGAATGAAACACATGTTTGTAGTGCCCTCATGCAACACACACTGATTTTTTACAGATAATTAAATGTGTGTTTAAATATGGTAACGTTTAAAATAAATAAAACATACTATATACAGTGGGGGAAATAAGTATTTGACCCCTTGCTGATTTTGCAGGTTTGCCCACTTACAAAGAATGCAACGATCTATAATTTTAATCATATGTACATTCTAACAGTGAAAGACAGAATCCCAAAGAAAATTCCAGAAAATCACATCATATGAATTCATTAAAATTGATAACCATCTGATGAGGAAAAACAAGTATATGACCCCCTGGACAAACAGCATGTTAATATTTTGTAGAAAAGCCATTATTGGCCAGCACAGATGTCAAACGGTTTTTATAGTTGGTGACAAGGTTTGTGCACATTTCGGCAGGGATGTTGGCCCACTCCTCCCTGCAGACAGCCTCCAAATCATTCAGGTTCCGA
>NC_060172.1:973807-985865 GCF_021292245.1 Micropterus dolomieu | reverse complement strand
CCATTTCCTGATAACTGCACCGACAGTTGATCTTTTCTCTCCAAGTTGCTTTCCGATTCTCTTGTAGCCCATCCCAGCCTTGTGCAGATCAACAATCTTGTCCCTGATGTCCGTAGAAAGCTCTTTGGTCTTGCCCATGGTGGTGATGTTGGATGCTGGTTGTTTGGGTGTTGACAGGTGTCTTTTATACAGGTAACAAGGTGAGGCAGGTGTATTTGATGTAGATAATTGGTTGGGATTGGGGCTGTGTCTTAAAGAAAGACTAACTGGCTTGTAGGAGCCAGAATACTTGCTGTTTGGTAGGGGGTCATATACTTGTTTTTCCTCATCAGATGGTTATCAATTTTTATAAATTCATATGATGTGATTTTCTGGAATTTTCTTTGGGATTCTGTCTTTCACTGTTAGAATGTACATATGATTAAAATTATAGATCGTTGCATTCTTTGTAAGTGGGCAAACCTGCAAAATCAGCAAGGGGTCAAATACTTTTTTCCCCCACTGTACAGACACGTATACACACAATGAGTATTGTGCATTGTGCAGTGCATTGTTTGAATTTGCGTCTGGGGTGAATTTCAACAGCAGCAACAAGATGATAAAAAGGTTTCATCCGTATATTAAACAGAGATTTAGGAAAGTGCATCTTGGCTGCGTTTGAGTACCGAGCATCAGTGATGTAAACACAAGAAGTCCAGCTTCTCTAATCTTGCTGGAGTCTTGTGCTGACAGCCAGCTGAGTGCTTGATCCGGGGATTTGACGGGGCAGGTCTCTGTAACGACGTGTAAGTCTCTGATTTCTGTTGGTTGCTCAACACGAGTCCCAATTTGTCCAGACTGTCCCTTTAGGAGCAGCCTTAAGTCAAAGCTCTCTTTCCTCTCCTCTGAGTAGACAGATCGTGGTCGGCTTCTCTTTATTCAGACACTAACAGCGATATATTCAGTGTGTTTCCTTTAATCCATATTTTTCTGCTGGACTCAGCTGAGACTGAGTGGACAGTGAATTCATGCAAACATGAAGGGAGGAGAACAAAAAGCAGCTGAGTCAGGATTTGTTTCCGCGCAAACCTCGACAGTCAAATACAGATTGGGTTCACTGGCAAATACTTATGTGTACATCTCTACACATGTCTGTAAAGTCTATATAATCTGTGACTTTGTGTGTAAATCAGGGATAGGATGGTGCTTTGCTGACTTTCCTGCTACTAAACACTTAGTTTAAACACAATATATAGAGTTTAATTTCTCTGTTCTATTTTTATTTCTATTCCTTTTTTTTATTTTGTGTTTTATGACTTTTCTCTATTTATTTAGATTATTCCTGCTGCAACACCTCCTGGATTTTCCCTTATCTTAATGAAGAATTCTATATTTAAAAAATAAAAACACAGGATGTTGACAAAGTCTCCATAACTGACTCCATGCCTTGCATTTTTTTGGATCTTTATCTCTGCACATATTCTTTATACTTTACTTTACACTACTATTTCTTGGTTAATACTTTGCACATTTCACCCTCTTCGTTTCAAACACAAGCTCGTTCCATATTAAAAAACAAAATCATTTACTATCTTTTATTTATGATTTTTGACTTTGACTATTTCCTCTTACTTTGTTTATTGTTATGCAAGAAACCAAGTAAAATAACTTCTATATGAATATTTTGAAATAAATAAAATTCTGACGTAATGCATGGCCACTAAAACCAACCATGAAAACTACACATCTAACACACACACACACACTTACTTTACCTCTCAGTGGTGGACAAAGAGTATAGAGGTACCTTCCTTCACAGGAGATTCCCCACTCAGGTGGCACCAGGAAGTATAAAAATAACAGCAAACTTCCCACTGTCTGTGTGGGTGTGAGATAAGGATCTATATTTAGCCTCAGGAGGCTCAAACAGACCAGATCACATGACGACACCACATGCAGAGCTGCACTCAGGGGGGATTCAAACACCTTAGACAAACAGATAAAGAGCTGGTAGGGAAACACCTCCTTTTAAAATTAACTCACCAAAAGAGACGCACAAAAAGTAGGGAAATTGATTTGGTAGATTCTTTCTGTCTTTGCTTCTTTGCAATAAATCTTATACCATTGGAAAGCCTGATTATTCCAACTTTTTAAAAGGAGCCACATTTGTAAGGAACATGCATTTGTGGGTTACGCCCATAAAAAATTTGCCAAATCTTCTTCTGACAATGCCAAACCGCTTTCCTTTGCTGCCGACTCTTAGTTGGTGGATTGGATGGTTGTGTCACGGTTGCGGCTAAATGCAGTTGCAGGTGAGGTGGAGGCGTGGACCCAAATGCAGACACAAGCGAGGATGCAATTCAGGGGATTTATTAACAAAGAAACTGGTTTACGTGTCCAAACAAAGGGATAAATCCAAGCAGGCATACTGGAAAGAAGAAGGAAACATTTAAACACCAGGTAACGAGCAGGGCGGGACCAAGACCAGGTGAAGGACATGAGGTAATTAGACAGACTCACACACAGGCAAGGTGACATTAAACAGAGGCCCAATCCCAACGTCTCTAAGCCCTAAACCCTCACAGACTTTACTGACGTCACTTGGAAAGTGATTGAGTGCACGAGGCTTCAAAGGGTCAAAATGCTGGAAACAGGAATGGGACAGCCACATTATCACATTACCTTGATGACACCGAAACACGTTGCACACTTTATTTTACGTTTTTGCCTGATTTTTAGGTATTGCAGAGTCCTACAGAGTCGAGGAGAGGTAAATGTCAACGTACATTTGTCAATAATCAATAAGCATCATTAAGCAAAAGCTAAAATAAACAGTTGAATAAACTAAGTGTGTAATAAGGTGTTTGCATTCCTCTGACTTCATGTGTCCTATGTACCATCTTAAATCTATGTTAAGAAAAATTCCAACAATTTTCACATCAGCGTTGGTTTCCATGCTTGTTTGTTTACCGTTCTTCTTCTTCTTCTTCTTCTTCTTCTTCCTCTTCTCGACTAAGGCAGATTTGTGATATTTCTCTCACTTCCGGGTGTCCCCTGGTAACCCCGTGTTTCACGTCACAATGACTTGAATTGCTATGAACTGAGGGCAATTCCCTCAGGCAAAGTCTGCATAAATGCGGGCTTATGAAAAGGGCTCAAAATGTCAGCGAGAGAGCCCTCGCGCACTTGACGATTTGACAGCCGTAAGTCCTCACGGACTTCCAAGGAACGCACCTCAAAGTCTGTGAGTCTGTGAGGGTCAAAACTGGGATTGGGCCAGTATCTAACCAAGGCAACCTGGCAAAATATTACAAAATAAACCAGGAAGTAAAGCTTAAGACAACATATCAGGCCCAAACCTTAATGCAGAACACAAACTGAAAACTCAATAGATGAAAACTAAACAGAACAGACTGA
The DNA here is from genome assembly GCF_021292245.1 of Micropterus dolomieu. Classification (NCBI taxonomy): domain Eukaryota; kingdom Metazoa; phylum Chordata; class Actinopteri; order Centrarchiformes; family Centrarchidae; genus Micropterus; species Micropterus dolomieu. The sequence goes on along the minus strand of NC_060172.1, from coordinate 982,469 downwards.
ACACTGAACACAAGGCAACTAGCACAAGTGAAGAAACAAACAGGAGCTGGAACACAGAACAGACTAAAAACTAATCCCACAGATAGACTGCAGACGAAACAGGGAAACAGACTGCAACTAGGATCAAGCAGAGCGGACAAGGACAAAATAACAACAAACACAGAAGCACGCAGACCAGGAGCAAACACCAAGACATGGACTAAGACAAGAAAACAGAATGAGACCGAACACAAAATCATTCCAAGAATTAACAAGGCAAAACAGTAGAACACAACAAGTGGAACCAAAACAAGACCATAAAATCCTCAAACCACAACAGATTGAAGTCTGACGACATAGTGTCAAAAAATGCTGTGTTTCTGTTTCAGCACTCTTCTTTAACTGTTAATAAATACCTTTTTTGTTTGCACATAAATCTGTTGAAACACTCATATGTTTCGTTTTCTGACAAACGACCTATTTTATCATATAGTTGTGAGAAAATGTTACAAAAAAATGACATGCAGCTGCTTATTAATTAAAACAGACTCTTCGGTTTGTGCTGATATGAGCGTAACAGATCCTAAGAAGCACTACTCAAAACTTTATCAATAAGTAACAAAGTCTTCTATCAGATGGCTGAAAACTGTTAGACTTAACTTAACTTTAACTCAAGTTAAATTTTAATCAGCAAATATTTTTAAAACTAAATTTTTGTCTATGTTCAAATTGTCTCTTAATTTATACAGCATTATTTATATTATTCTGCATTGTGGGACTGTGTGTGGGGTTATATTTTTTACGGGCTCACACTTAGTGCTAATTTATTTATGTATTCTATAAACATTTTTTTACCTGAACAGGTAGAGTTCAAATAACAGCCCAACAGATGTAAGAGCTGCAGTGTCTTTCCACTGAGAGTTTAACGTGACTCTGCAGGTACGACAGATATATTCCAACTTTTACTTTCAGTTGTTTTCAGCTCCTGTTCAGCAGGATTGTCTGCAGCCACCCGTGTGTTCTATCTGTCTGTGGACGACTCTGTGCTGTTGGGAGGAAACTGGATTACCTGACGAAAACACAGTGACACAACGGCAAGAATTCAGCCCGTCGAACCGGTTATATGAGTCGGAAAGCAGCTCATCACTTTCTGAAAACTGCTGCGTGGAAAACAAAATTGCACTGTCACCTTTTCTCAGATAAGTTGACAAAGCCGCAACCTACTTTTATCTGACACGAACCTAAACACTAAAACCCTCTTCCCAAGATAAATGTGTTAACACGGTCATCAACACAAAGACCGTGAGGTCAATGATTTTCCCATGGAATGCATTGATAATTATTTATATATCTATTAAATGTCTGTAAAAAGTGAAAAACGCACATCAAAATTTCCCAGGTGATTTTTTCAAATGTCCGAGCGACAGTCCAAAACTCAGAGATATCAAGTTAAAATTATATAAAAAAAGAGAAAAGCAGCAAATCCTCACATTGGACAAGCTAAAAAATAGGAAAGCATATGTAATAATAATAATCTTTATTTATAGAGGACTTTTCAAAAACAAGTTACAAAGTGCTTTAACAACTACAAAGATAATAAAACACACGTTCAAAGTAAATATAAAATATATACAAAATAGAATAAAATAAAATCAACTAAAATCAGGAACGGCTCTTCTATAAAAGTATGTTTTAAGAACGGACTTAAAAGAGTTCACTGACTCAGCTGACCTGATTTCCTCGGGCAGGTTGTTCCAGAGCCTCGGGGCCCCAACTGCAAACTTTCCCCTTTAGTTTTCAGTTGAGACTCTGGAACAGACAAAAGAGGCATTTGTATTATTTTTCTTGATCATAGTTATCGATGCATCAATGTGTTCATCACTTTAATGTTGCAGCTGGTGAAGGTGGAGCTCATTTGAAAGACGTTGCTTACTGCCGGGAAGCTTCTGAATGTCCCCGTGAGATCACTAAAGTCTTATTTTAACCTACAATCATTCTTAATAATCTGTTTCCTGATAATATTTGATTTTATTAATCTCAAACTGCAAGAGTACAAGTATAAGGTAGCAGAAAATGATCAGCACTTCATGGCAGCACCTGAAGATCTACGTGACAGGGTCTGATGTGCACCAAAACTTCTACATCACATTATTTCTTTCTACACATGAGAGAAATATTTGATTATGGCAAATAAACTATGGTTAAGGTTTGGTTGGAGTTAGGCAACACTTGGTTAAGGAAAGATTAGGGTTACAAGTGAATTCATTGTAAGAGGATGCAACGTCTGGTCTCCTGCTTGAACACCCTGCCACCACCTGACCTCCATACCTTTTCTCTCCTCCTCATGACATGAAGGATAAACTACTAATTTGGGGCAGCATTAGCTCAGTTCGTGGGCACTTGGCTCGCTGGTTTGAGTCCAGCACTGACCCCTGTCGCCTCTGCCTCTGAGCAAGGCCCTGAACTCATAACTGCTCCCCGGGTGCTGCACAGTGGCTGCTCCTGATTAGGACTATTTTCATGTGCATTTTTCTGTGTATAATTGTATGTGACAAGAAAAAAAAGAGAAAACTTGATTGATTCCTGCGCTGCATGTAAATTGTGAGATGCAGAATTTCAGAAGCTCTTGCGCTGCATCTTCACTCGCGTCATCACAAGAGTGCAGGAGACACCGGCGTCCTGATTCTCAGCATCAATGCACATCAACTCTACAGAAAAGCAGCAACTTTATCGACATGGCTTTATTAACCTGTAGCGGGCCCTCGGGCAAAGATTTTGTAATTAAACACCACAAAATATGAACCTTCTGAACATAAGGTCCCCTCTGTGAGACAGGACCATAAAATAAACACTGCAGGGTCTGCCTTGGTTGATATTGTACTTAAATTACTTAACAAACGTGCAATTATTTAACCCAAAGTCGACGTGTCAGACGGGTCCTTTTAATTAACTTTAGGTGAGTGAACGTGGGGTCTAGGGCTCCTGATTGAATCCAGCCTTGACCTCTGTATGATGCATCAAGTGCAAGTGAGAGCTGGACTTGATGGTTTTATAATAAGCTCAAGATTTTGTTTGCTGGTTAAATCAGGAGTTTCAGTTTTAAAGTCGTCTCCTAAGACTTACGTTTATATTTTATACTTATTTGCAAACAAAGAACCTGTATTCTGAGAGAAAAGTAACAGGAATAACAGTTTTTAATCAACATCATGAGGAAACTTTTCTACTGAACGTCTGAATGTATCTGCTGAATGTTCACTGATAATGTGTTCATTTCCCCCCCTGTTTAGCGACTGAAGCTCGACGAAACTTTTTTAATGGTACCATCTAGGGATTTACGTTTAAAGTAAGTCAACGGTGACTTGCGGCACAAGACACAATGTGTTTCTCACACAAACTAACAAAAACGCTCCTGTTGCTGGAACAAACACAAACACATGCGGGAGTGAGGATTCAAACCGAGCTCTCTGGTGTCATAGTACTACACTTTGCACGCCCTCCACTCACCTCTATGACCCAACTTGAAATGCAGCGCCTCCTACACTCAGAGATACATAACCCGGGCAGATTGCATCGTCTATCAAAACTTATTTGGCAAAACAAATTAATATGATATAAATGTTAAATCTTGGACACAGGGCTGCAAGTTTAGAGGGAGCTTTAGCCTTTCCCAGCATGCATTGCACAGGCTGATCACCTGTCAATTAACCACAGAATGATTTGACAAAATCCCACTTGTCAAATGTGCACTTTTAAAACGACAACGATGCAAACAGGCAGTAGGTGTGTTGCGGCTGCTTGACCTGCTTACTGTTCTGACTTTCACGCTGTGTGTCGACCCAGAAGCTCAGAGGCAGCTGCAGGTATTCTCCTTCTTCCTCTGTGGTGCTGACGTCTTTAATCTAGTTTGGATGACGACTTGGCGCATTCTGAAACCTGCCGAGGTGGGAAACAAATCCGCAGAGTCACCATCTCCTCTGCTGCAACCTAGTTTTATCTGACTGCACATCGAAACACCAAAACAAACAAACAAGCCCGTTAAAACTTCACCGCCAGAGTGTTGACTCGGCAGAAAGAGGAGGACAGAGTAGAGGAGAACGAGAGAGGAGGTGAAGAAGACGAGGAAAGGGAGGAAGGAAGAAGGAGAAGATCAAGAGGAAAGAAGGAGGAAGGAAGAAGGAGAAGATCAAGAGGAAAGAAGGAGGAAGGAAGAGAGGAAAACAGGAGGAAAGTAGTAGGGAGATGAGAGGATGGGAAAAGGAGAAGAGATTACAAGAAAAAGAGTAGAGGAGAAAGAGAAAAGGAGGAAAAGGGAGATCAGAGGAAGGAAAAAAGGGAGGTAAGTGAGAAAAGAAAGAAGAGGAGTGAAAAAGACAACGGGTGAGGAGGAAAGAGGATGAGGAACAGCAGCAAAGAAGAGAGAAACTAGCTAATAAGGAAAATAAAGAAAGGAAGGTGGAGGAGAGAAATGAGGAGGAAACAAAGAAAGGAAGGAGAAAATGGAAGTAAGAGAAGGAAGAGAAAAGGAGAAAATAGGCTAGCCAACAACATTTAAAGGAGAGAGGACATGAGGAGGGAAGGAGGAGAGGCTTTGGAGGTTAGGGTAGGAGGTAAAGAGATAAAGATAGGAAGCCAGGTGGAGAGGAGATTAGAGAAAAGAAGGAAAGAAGAGGAACAAAGACAAGATGAGAAAATTAACAGAAGAGGAGAAGAAAAGATGAAAAGAAGAAAAATGGCAGAATAAAACACAATAGAAGGAGAACAAGTGGAAGGAGGAGAGAGGAGAAAACGGGGAAAAGTTTAGAGAAAACATGGGAGAAAAGGAGGAGAGAAGGAGTAACTAAGGAGGGTAGGGTATAAAGAAAGGAGGACGGGAGGAGAGAGAAGAAGAACAGTAGGAGAAAATTTTAGAAAGGAGTAAAGGAGGAGAAAAAGAGAAGATAATTAAATAAAGTAAAATGACAAAGCAAAAGAGAGGAGGCGAGAGGAGAAAGAGGAGGAAGAACTAGAGGAGGCCAGGAATGAGATGAAGAGGAGAGAAAGAATGGGAGTAGGCAATAGATGACAGAGAAAAGGAGGAATGACGAGTTCAAATTAAATTAAAGAAAGTAGAAGATAAGGCGGGGAGGAAGGAGGTGAATATAGAGAAAAGGGAGAAAGCACAAGAGAGGAAGGAGTGAGGAAATGAAAAAGGGAAGAAAGGAGGAAGGAAGGTGAGGAGAGTATAAAGAAAGAGATAGGAGGAGAAAGGAGGATAAAATATACAAAAAAAAGATAAGGCGGAACTAAAACGAGAGGATGAAATTAAAGAAAGGAGTCGAGGAGAAACTGGAGGAAGCAAAAGAAATGAAGACATGGGGAGAAAGAGAGGGAGAAACAACTTGGTGAGAAAAGAGGAAGGAAGGGAGGAAAGAGAGTAAAAGCTACAGGTGGTAGGAAGAGGAAATAGGGAGGAGCAGGAGGAGGAACTACAAAAAGATAAGAGGAAGGAGGAATGCCGGAAGGAGGAGAGAAATGTGACATCAGCCTGGAGATTCTTTGGAAATTTGCGGCAGTGAGTCAGTGATTTGGAAATTTTCTGAAACAGAAGAGGAAAGGAAAAAAAATGAGACAAGGGGGGAGGGCTGAGAGGGGGGAGGAGGAGAAGGAGAAGAGGAGGCGGCGGTATAAAGGGCAGCAGAGGGGAGCGAACACACTGCAGTTCAAGATGTTCCACCTCCTGATCAGGACGTCTGCTCTCACCCTACTGGTTACCATGGTGACGGCCGAGCAAGGCATCACCTGTCGACAGGAGATCCCCGCCGAGCTGATCCGAGACCTGTGGGGCCGGACCAGACAGCTGATCGACAAACTGCCGGTACGATCAATAACCTGTTAGACCGTCAGTCAGTTTGACAGACTTATCAATAGTCAGTTTACTGTCAGTTCCAGATCAATAATAACTCTTACAGATCAGTGTGCTGATCAGAATGTCAGTTTACAAATTTTAATGTCAGTAAGGACTTTTATTGATTATTCTATCAATCGAAATGTCAGTTTAACATCAATTAAATCCAGACATTAACACTTGAAATAGTTAAACACTTCTACTACACATCTAATCAATATCATCAGATCAATAAATATGTATTTATAGAAGGTTAACTATCAGTTTATTATCAATTAAAAATCAATAATCACTTTTACTGATTTGTCTGCTAATTCATTCATCGGTTTACAGTGAATTAAAGATCAATAATATCAATTATTCAACAATATGTCAATCTACTTTCAATTCAAAATCAATAACTGTGCGTTTATCTGTAAATCGATGTTACTTTGCTGTCACTTAATAACTCTTGTTGATTTGTCTGATCAACATAATTTCCATTGATTTGGCTATCAATCAATATCTCAGTTTACCACGAATTAAAGATCAATACATTTTATTGATTAGCTCAACATGTCGGTTTGCTTTCATTTAGTAACTCCTATTAATTTGTCTGAACACGTCAAGGAAAAGGACTTTTAAATAACGGGATGAACACCAATCAATAATAAGAATGTGACTAATCAATAACAGAGAATCAGTTCTTTCAAAATAAAAGTACCTTTTATGAAGTGCTTACCACATTTGACCTGATCTGATTTTCTTTTACCGATTTGTCCACGACGTGGTTTCACACTATCTTTCAATCACTCCTATTGATGATTAATACCGTGAAGCAGCTGATGCTTGGTATCAGACAGGAAGTGAACCTGTGAAAAGCGCCAGTTTTCAAACCAGATCAAAGCTCCCGATCAGATCAAAGACTTTCACTAAAAAAACACATTTTGCACTTTTTATTTCACATCAGAAGGAAAAAAAAACTTCAGTTACATACTGTGACTAATACTACTAATATTATGACTTGATTTTGACACACTTTACTTGAGTATTTCCATTTTATGCTACTTACGTACTTACGACTACATATGATACATCCATAATACTCCATTATGCAGGAGTACTTGTAATATTAATATTTGTACTTGTAATTATAATACAGTTAATAATAATTATAAAAATAACATTATATATAAAGACATATATAGAGTATATATATATATACTATATATATAGTGATATATATGTATATATATCACTATATATATATGTCACTAGTTATGTACATTCACACACACACTATATATATATAATCAAATATTTTAAATATTAAAGTAGATTTTGTTTTTAGACAAAAACGTATGGAGTTTGCTCACTTTTCATGTCAGATTGACATGCACTTTACACAGTAGTAGTATTATTTTAAACATTTTCTTTATGAGGTACTTCATTAAATTTTCACCTTTGGATTAGATGTGTATTTATTTTAAATTACATTCATATTTATTGTAATACTCTAACTAATATTGCAGACTCTGTGTCTGTTAAAGTAATTATTTTACTTTTGAAAACATGATAAAAATATAAAACCTGACATAAAAAAAGCTTTGCCATTGAAGTAAGAATGAGTTTTATGTTTTTATCTGCAGAAAGAGGAAAAATTCTCCCCACAACTGAGATTGCTGCCCAAGTTCTGCACAAACTGTCCTGAGGTCAGTAAACCTGTCTGACTCCAATCCTGTCTGTGTCTTTGTATCTCCAGTGAAAATCACTTTTTGAATGGAGTCTGGTGCAGGAGAGCATAAAGTGGAAGTAAATCTACCGCTGAGGTTTCAGCCTCCAGCCATAATGGTGCCCGCTTGGTTTACCACAACCACAAACAGACATCTCACATTATCATCGCCAATCCAATAATCTAACTATACAGAATCAAGTGAAGCATCACAATCTGTACACGCCACTCACTCACACGTCAAACCAGCCAAACACAGGTATTTCCAAACATGTACTTCCGTTCCTGTCCAGTCACACGTACAGTTCGGATTTCACAGAGGTATTTTGGTTGAGGGTCATCTGAATGTGTTATTTTTACCGCATTATCTCTGATTTATGCAGAACAACACCTTGAATTTTTTTGTAAAGGTACTGTGGCATTAACTGTGTCAAAGTCTCGGCTCCTGTCTCAGTTAGCAGCCGCTGAGCTAGCTTCTGTATCTCGATGGGTTTTCCCACAGAGGTAAATGGGCCTCTACCACTGTCCTGGAAAGTAAAAGTGGAACACTTCCTCATTTTAGCAACCATTTGTTTTTTAGCGTTCAACACAGCTTCCTAATAGAGGAGATTTAACAACTTCAGAAATCATGGGGTACATTGTTGTTGAATGCAACCAATATAATCATTGCTTATCTTGATTAAAACAAGTACGGTGGTAGATACCCATTAATCTTCAGTTATGGACGCAAGACCTTAACTTTTCTGAAAAATGAAAGAAACACACAGATGTGATGCTAATGTGTCAATGTCTTAAATCCTATCAATGAAGTGCTTCAACTCTCCAGAATAGAGACCTCCCTCCTCGCTATAGTAGTTCGACTTCTCGCTATATGACACATCTGGTGGGCTACGGGCGTCACTGGCCTATTTCAGCATGGCATCGTTAAGCAAACGGCACATCGGGATCTTTAGGAGGTCTCAGTCTGCAAATTACAGATTGGGAAAGTGTGGAGCTCTGTAGCCTAAGTTAGCTTAGCTTTACATGTGTGTTGTGGGATGAAGCTGTGAACTTGTCGATGTTAAGGGTTAATCAGGATGTCTATTATT
>NC_060172.1:971324-973707 GCF_021292245.1 Micropterus dolomieu | reverse complement strand
CTATATATATAGTGATATATATGTATATATATCACTATATATATATGTCACTAGTTATGTACATTCACACACACACTATATATATATAATCAAATATTTTAAATATTAAAGTAGATTTTGTTTTTAGACAAAAACGTATGGAGTTTGCTCACTTTTCATGTCAGATTGACATGCACTTTACACAGTAGTAGTATTATTTTAAACATTTTCTTTATGAGGTACTTCATTAAATTTTCACCTTTGGATTAGATGTGTATTTATTTTAAATTACATTCATATTTATTGTAATACTCTAACTAATATTGCAGACTCTGTGTCTGTTAAAGTAATTATTTTACTTTTGAAAACATGATAAAAATATAAAACCTGACATAAAAAAAGCTTTGCCATTGAAGTAAGAATGAGTTTTATGTTTTTATCTGCAGAAAGAGGAAAAATTCTCCCCACAACTGAGATTGCTGCCCAAGTTCTGCACAAACTGTCCTGAGGTCAGTAAACCTGTCTGACTCCAATCCTGTCTGTGTCTTTGTATCTCCAGTGAAAATCACTTTTTGAATGGAGTCTGGTGCAGGAGAGCATAAAGTGGAAGTAAATCTACCGCTGAGGTTTCAGCCTCCAGCCATAATGGTGCCCGCTTGGTTTACCACAACCACAAACAGACATCTCACATTATCATCGCCAATCCAATAATCTAACTATACAGAATCAAGTGAAGCATCACAATCTGTACACGCCACTCACTCACACGTCAAACCAGCCAAACACAGGTATTTCCAAACATGTACTTCCGTTCCTGTCCAGTCACACGTACAGTTCGGATTTCACAGAGGTATTTTGGTTGAGGGTCATCTGAATGTGTTATTTTTACCGCATTATCTCTGATTTATGCAGAACAACACCTTGAATTTTTTTGTAAAGGTACTGTGGCATTAACTGTGTCAAAGTCTCGGCTCCTGTCTCAGTTAGCAGCCGCTGAGCTAGCTTCTGTATCTCGATGGGTTTTCCCACAGAGGTAAATGGGCCTCTACCACTGTCCTGGAAAGTAAAAGTGGAACACTTCCTCATTTTAGCAACCATTTGTTTTTTAGCGTTCAACACAGCTTCCTAATAGAGGAGATTTAACAACTTCAGAAATCATGGGGTACATTGTTGTTGAATGCAACCAATATAATCATTGCTTATCTTGATTAAAACAAGTACGGTGGTAGATACCCATTAATCTTCAGTTATGGACGCAAGACCTTAACTTTTCTGAAAAATGAAAGAAACACACAGATGTGATGCTAATGTGTCAATGTCTTAAATCCTATCAATGAAGTGCTTCAACTCTCCAGAATAGAGACCTCCCTCCTCGCTATAGTAGTTCGACTTCTCGCTATATGACACATCTGGTGGGCTACGGGCGTCACTGGCCTATTTCAGCATGGCATCGTTAAGCAAACGGCACATCGGGATCTTTAGGAGGTCTCAGTCTGCAAATTACAGATTGGGAAAGTGTGGAGCTCTGTAGCCTAAGTTAGCTTAGCTTTACATGTGTGTTGTGGGATGAAGCTGTGAACTTGTCGATGTTAAGGGTTAATCAGGATGTCTATTATTGTACTTTGCGAAACTACAGCTGCTCATTCATCAGGACACTGAAACATAGAGGGTTTGTTACACAAGTGAACAAAAAGGCGGGGCTTACAGTAGGTGTGCCTGATGTGCAAACATGTGCTCTCCTCCTCAGCCTGCGATTGGCTGGCAGGAGGTGCGGGAATTAATTGATGTCTACCAAAGGAGTGTGTTCAGCAGAGAGGTCGTCCAGGAGCTCCTCCCCCTCCACTACAACGACCTGCTGTACCGACTGCAACACACACTGCAGCACTGCGTGAGTACACAACTACAGACACACAACTACAGACACACAACTACAGACACACACTGCAGCACTGCGTGAGTACACAACTACAGACACACAACTACAGACACACACTGCAGCACTGCGTGAGTACACAACTACAGAAACACAACTACAGACACACACTGCAGCACTGCGTGAGTACACAACTACAGACACACAACTACAGACACACACTGCAGCACTGCGTGAGTGCACAACTACAGACACACAACTACAGACACACAACTACAGACACACACTACAGACACACACTGCAGCACTGCGTGAGTACACAACTACAGACACACAACTACAGACACACAACTACAGACACACACTGCAGCACTGCGTGAGTACACAACTACAGACACACAACTACAGACACACACTGCAGCACTGCGTGAGTACACAACTACAGACACACAACTACAGACACACACTGCAGCACTGCGTGAGTGCACAACTACAGACACACAACTACAGACACACACTGCAGCACTGCGT